>NW_016829010.1:0-10901 GCF_001698545.2 Rhinopithecus bieti | reverse complement strand
TGATGGGCTGCGCTCCTTTGCAGGGGGAGATGCGCTCTTATTTTTTGAATTTCCAGCTTTTCTGTCCTGCTTTTTCCCCATCTTTGTGGTTTTATCTGTCTCTGGTCTTTGATGATGGTGACGTACTGATGGGGATTTGGTATAGGTGTCCTTCCTGTTTGATAGTTTTCCTTCTGACAGTCAGGACCCTCAGCTATAGGTCTGTTGGAGATTGCTTGAGGTCCACTCCAGACCCTGGTTGCCTGGGTATCAGCAGCAGAGGCTGCAGAAGATAAAATATTGCTGAGCAGCAAGTGTACCTGTCTGATTCTTGCTTTCAAAGCTTCCTCTCAGGGGTGTACTCCACCATGTTAGGTGTGGGGTGTGGGTCTGCCCCTAGTGGGGGATGTCTCCCAGTTAGGCTACTCAGGGGTCAGGGACCCACTTGAGCAGGCAGTGTGTCCATTCTCAGAGTTCAACCTCCTTGTGGGAGATTGAAACTCCTCTCTTCAAAGCTGTCAGACAGAGTTGTTTGCGTCTGCAGAGGTTTCTGCTGTTTTGTTGTTTTTGTTGTTGTTGTTGTTGATTAGCTGTGCCCTGTCCTCAGAGGTGGAGTCTACAGAGCCAGGCAGTGCTCCTTGAGCTGCTGTGAGCTCCACCCCGTTCGAGCTTCCTAGCGGCTTTGTTTACCTACTTAAGCCTCAGCAATGGCAGGCGCTCCTCCCCCAGCCTTGCTGCTGCCTTGCCGTTATATTGCAGACTGCTGTGCTAACAATGAGGGAGGCTCCGTGGATGGGCATGGGACCCTCCCGGCCAGGTTTGGGATATAATCTCATGGTGTGCCCATTTGCTAAGACCCTTGGTACAGCGCAGTATTGGGGTGGGAGTTACCCGATTTTCCAGGTGTTGTGTGTCTCAGTTCCCCTGGCTAGGAAAAGGGATTCCCTTCCCCTTGTGCTTCCCATTTGAGGCGATGCCTCGCCCTGCTTCAGCTCTCGCTGGTCGGGCTGCAGCAGCTGATCAGCACCGATTGTCTGGCACTCCCTAGTGAGATGAACCCAGTACCTCAGTTGAAAATGTAGAAATCACCTGTCTTCTCTGTTGCTTGCGCTGCGAGCTGGAGACTGGAACTGTTCCTATTTGGCCATCTTGCTCAAGTCTCATCAATGTTATTTTTAACCCTTGAGACTGAGGGAAATGAAAACAATGACCTAGTTAAATTGAAGAGATTCTTCCAATATTGAATAATTATTAAATATATAGAAATTGCGTATGGAATAAAAACGGTTCTGTATCACTTGACAATATTATCATATTTTAGTCTAAAACAATAGCAAAAAGGAAAGATTTCCCAATAGATAAATAAACTAATATATCAATAATATATAAAGGAAACAAAAAGTAACTAGGTAGTCCTGCTAAACACTATAGAGGCAATATATTAACAGAAGGGCCAAGGAACACCAAGAGCCCAAATTCCAACCAGCGATGTGCAATCATAGATGGGCTTGTAAGTCCCATGCCAAGACTCCAGCAATAGATACATTTCCATTTATTAAACCACATTATTTAAACATCTACATTACTTAAATAAAATAATGGGATCCCTTTCAGTATACATTTACTCTTCTTTTTCTGAGATCTAAAGTAGTTGGCATTTCCCATTATATTCAGTCTAATTTTATAGCACTGTTCTTCAAATATTTGATGACAGAACTGTTTTGTTTGTGGGTTTTCTTATGTTTTGGTTTGTTCCAAATTATCATCTTAAACTAGATGTTCTTTGAAAAACATTTGCGGAATACATTTTTTAAGCCATTGGTATACTTGTCTTTTGGCTGCTTTGTGAATACACTCATTGAAAAAAAAATGTGACATGCCTTCCTCATTGGTGTGTGTATAATGTTTTGTCTAGCACAGTGCGTTGTACACAAAAGGTAATAGTTACTTAAAAATGTGAGTCAAGAAATTCTGCTCCTTATGTGGAGAATTTGGTAGACACCGTATTTTGGGATATGACAATTTAATGTCTAAAAGACTACGAACTTCAAAAAGCTACCATGTAAGAATTCAAACTACAATGCAAAGAATATTAGTTTAAACTTAAGGGACTTGAAAAATATATGATTTTTTAAATGATGCAGTTTAATGTCACCATTTAATTAATACAATAAAATATTTTATTTTGATCTTTTATTTAGAGATTGGTTATAAACTAGTTGTTAAGTTTTACAGACTTAGATTTTATTTTAATTTAAAAATATAGGATGAAAAGTTTCAAGACTTCTATTTTGTTTTAATTTACAGATATTGGATATGGAATAAAGAATGAAGAATTCAGCATTACGAATTGTGGTGTTCTGATGCTCTCTCCAATACAGCTAAAATTGAAAGAACTGAAAATACCAAGTGTTGGTGAGCATGTGAGCAACTGAAATGCTCCTGCATTGAAGGGAGAAGGGAAGCTAGGTACAACCACTTTGGAAACACTTCAGTATCTAAAAAATATAAACATAATCTACATCTCAAAAATTCCATCTCAGGATATATGTCCAATGAAAATAAGTGAATATGTCCACCACATGATATGGACAATTTGTAATAGTAAAAACAGGAATAACCAAAATATCCATTAAAATAAAATAAATTCATTGTTGTTTATTATTCATACAAGACATTCTAAACAACAAAGAAAAATAATGAACTACCACTATATATAATGACATGGAGAAGTTTTGCAGACATAATGTGTCTGTGACATGTCCTAACAGACTAGCCCTCCCAGTGTAAACAACTTTACTCTCAAAATAGCTGATGTAATTTCTCAGAGGTTGGACAGCAGACAGCAAAGTACTGTGACCTAAAACAAGGAGTAAAATGAGATGAGTCCCTAAACTGCCCCATGACTATCCATACCCTGTGGAGTCTGCACAAACAGGGTATGGTTATCTCACTAAGCCTAAGGGACAGAAATCAGAATTCAGGGCCACTGAGGAGGTTGCAATTTGCTAGCAGGATTCCAGAGGAAAAGGATCTCTGAGAAAGAAGAAGGAGGTCTAATTAAGATGATTAGCTGATAGATCATCTAAACTGGAACACTGTACAGTAGAGGTAGACACAAGCTATTAATGATTATGTCAGGATTAAACATATGAATAGGACCTGTCTCTGGCAGGTAGATATAATCAACCCATTACCACATTCTCCTTGCTACCATCAAGGGATTTCTGTTGAAGATGGGTTCTAAATAGTTTCTGGAACATACAGGTTGCCCTTGTCCTGCCAGCCCCACAGAGACCACGGTGGTGCCTCTTTCATACTCTGTTTTCAGGGTGCAACTAGTTATTTTGCATACATGCAGCCACTTCTCCAAACCTCAAGCATCAGTCACACACTTCACATAATCAGTTTCTATGAACACTTTTAGAGAATGATGATAGTTGCAAATTCTGAAAATATAGTAAAAACTGTAAACCAAACATTTTTAAACGGTGGATTTCATGGTATGTGAATTATATGTCAATAAAGCTTTAAAAAATATATTGGGCTGAGCATAAGACACAAACTCAAACATTTTACCAGGAAACTTCAGTTTGGGAACCTTATGTAATCTCTACCTGGGTCATGCTCCTGTAAATTTGGATTTCAGAAAGTGCCAGTGAAATATCAGAATTTCTCTCTTATAAGGCCAGCACTAAGCTTCTCATGAAAATTAGTTCAAAATGATTTCTATATGCCAAGAAGTATGTTACAGTGGTTTTCAAACCTTAGTATATATTCATTAGAAATATCTGGAGGACTTATTAAAAAATAGGTAGTTTCTGATCCCATAGGTCTGGGAAGGGTTTCAAAATTTGCAATACTAATAAATTCTCAAGTAATGCTTACACTGTAGGTCCAGGAACTATGCTTTGAAAATCATTGTGCTAAGCCTTCATGTACCAAAAAATAAGCAATTCAATACAAAAGATTATTTATGCTCTTCTGCCAGGTGTCTATTTGTCTTATATTTGCAAAACTAAGAGCCTTCCTGGGTTCACCTGACCCTTCTCCATACCAAAAGAAAAAAAATCAGCATCTCTAAATTATAATATTAAAATTGGATCTGAAAAAGAGGAAAAAACGTATTTCAGGTGATAAATGAGAAATTCAACCTTGCAGTGACATTGCAACATGTGGGAGGAAATGTTGTTGGAGGTTGATGGTTTAGTTTAGATGAGGGGAAAGTAGTTAATAGTTCAGATTTTTGAGTGACACTTTCTTTAGAGTAGTGCTTCATGAAGGACAACTGAGAACAAGGGTCTGTGCTTATAGGAAGCTCCATAGTTAGGGGAGGAAGAAGAGTTAAGGAAGGAAGAAAGAGAGTGGCTAATTTAGAAGCAAATGTAGAATAGGATGGTGCTAAGAAAGAAAGCAAAGCCATGTTACTAAGGCAGCGAACAGTGTAAAAGGCAGAAGGAAATTATGGTCTGAAAAGGGAGTCTTGGATTTTTAAAAGACAGAACATGGTAGCTGGCAGCAATCTAAATGAGATGGTTTTTTTAAAAACATTGCCCATTTCCCTTAGTTAGAGATGCAGTTTACATGTCAACAAAATACCATACAAGTTGAGCACTAAAGTAAAAGTTTTGTTTGTGCATGTGTGTGTGTGTGTTTTGGTTTTGCTTTATTTTGTTTTGTTTTGTTTTGTTTTTTTTGGAGAAGGATTCTCAATCTGTCTCCCAGGCTGGAGCGCAGTGGCGCAACCTCAGCTGGCTGCAACCTCTGCCTCCTGGATTCAAGCAATTCTCCCTCCTCAGCCTCCCGAGTAGCTGGGACTACAGGCGTGCACTACCATGCCTGGCTAATTTTTGTATTTTTAGTAGAGATGGAGTTTCAACATGTTGGCCAGGCTGGTCTCGAACTCCTGACCTCAGGTGATCCACCAGCCTAGGCCTCCCAAAGTCTTGGGTTTACAGGTGTGAACCACCACACCCAGCCTAAAGTGAAAGTTTTTTAAAGAAATGCAGCACTATTCACAATAGCAAAGACTTGGAATCAACCCAAATGTCCATCTGTGACAGACTGGATTAAGAAAATGTGGCACATATACACCATGGAATACTATGCAGCCATAAAAAAGGATGAGTTTGCGTCCTTTGTAGGGACATGGATGCAGCTGGAAACCATCATTCTTAGCAAACTATCACAAGAAGAGAAAACCAAACACCGCATGTTCTCACTCATAGGTGGGAACTGAACAATGAGATCACTTGGACTCGGGAAGGGGAACATCACACACTGGGGCCTATCATGGGGAGGGGGGAGGAGGGAGGGCTTGCATTGGGGAGTTATACAAGATATAAATGATGAATTGATGGGTGCTGACGAGTTGATGGGTGCAGCACACCAACATGGCATAAGTATACATATGTAACAAACCTGCACGTTATGCACATGTACCCTAGAACTTAAAGTATAATAAAAAAAAAAAAAAAAGAAAAAAAAAAAAAGAAATGCACGTTTCTATTTTCTGCTTCATTTGGTCAAGTAATTGGTCATGACAGGAACTTGAAAAACCACTGTTCTAGGTTAGTCTACTTGTTTCACTGAGGAAAGTAAGGCTGAAAGTATACAGGTCCATAGCAAATCCAATATTCACATGAAGGATCCTGATGTCTTGTCTACTGTAAGGCCAAGTAAAGCATCCTGGGGAAGGCATTTTTCATGGCCTCGAGTTTATAAAACACCTCAGCCTTAAATACTTTTCATATTTTAGTTTTTGAATGTTTATTGTTAGTTGTGACAATGTATATAAACATTGAGATTTCTGCTCCACCTACCACAAATATTAGTCTGTTAAAACTACATGAATACAGTTTATAACTACACTAGCTTGATTCCAGGTACCACTGATTTTGTATGTGTACTTAATTGTGTTTTCCAAGTATTAGCTCTGGACCTCCTAACAGGCAGCCTTCACGAATCCCTGAGAGTTCTAATCCTTTGCTCTTTTCACTCTATTGGTCTAGTATCCAGTTGCCTGGCAAGAAGAAGAATAGAGTAGAAAGGCTGGAGTCCAAGGAATTTTGTTCAAAAATAATTTGTGCAATTTTTAGCTCTGACATATTGGACAGGTCCTCTTATCTCTGTGATCTCTGTTTTTCTCATATTTAAAATCTAAGTAATACAGTCAACTTCATGTTATATACAAATGAAATATTACAATACAGTACTGCATAAACATGCAATTATTTATTCTCTTACCCAGACAAGGCAGCTCAGTGCCTGGCATAAACTGTCATTCAATAAACATAGTTACCTACACTCATTACTACATCCCTCCAAGTTGCTGCTCTCCCAACAATTAAGTACTGCTCTAAATTCAGTCTTATGTCTCTACTGTTGCTCCTATGCCAAAGCTAGCATGAATGATTTGAGAGTCTACCCAAGGGGAAAAAAAATCTGGTTTTCTCTGAACAACACATCCATCCAGGAGAGTTCTCATTAGAAAAACCAGTAAAGAGAGGATCAGAGTTAGTTAAAAATAATATTTCAACATGGTAAATAGGTATTATGAGATTTTCCCTTTGAAATGACTTGGTTTAAACCTCTATTTATATATAACGTTTCACAATACTTGATATTTTACATCTGTTTATTGATCTAACCCTTCCTATCCAACTGTAAACATCTTGAGGGCAAGGTCAGTGTCCTCTTTTTCTTAGAATTCTCCCAAGACATTCATCTCAATTATCTTCCTACAAAAAGCTATTGTGTGTGTTGTATCAGGAAGACTGAGTTTTATTCAGGTTTAGGGTGAAGAATGGTGCAGAAAGATTTTCCTTCTGGAATCCAAGCTATTCTTAGCAGAGAGCAGTGAGTAACTAGTCCATTATAGGAATGAACAAACAGCCTGCATTCTGTAAAAGTTTCCGAGGAAATACTACCTATAGGGTCTTGTCCATAGAGATTTAGGCAAACAGACTAAAAATAAAACCAGTGCTACAGTCCCTCTGTCCCAACAGCTTCAAGAACATGCTTTGATTAGAAACAGACACATTTGCTTTGAGCACAATACTCCTGAGAGCTAAAACAAAACACAAGCATTCTTTCTGATACTTTAAAATACCCAAGGCCCATGATTCAGGAAAAAAAAAAAAAAATGGAAAAAAAATGACATCAACTGTATAAAAGTTTCCAAAATAAAATTGCTAATGCTGTTTAGCTTGATTCATGTAAATATTTTAAGGGGAACAATCTAGACTCCTTTTCATACCTCAGAACTATAATAAGTCAGATGTAAAAAGACTGTAAGTCCCTATAATTGAATTGATAATTTTTAAATATCTATTATAAGCTGTTTACAGTTCGCAGAATTCTCAGATAGAGGCCTCATCTGATTTCTTCCTTGTAATCATTCCGGGAGATACTAGTGTTCCATTTATATTTAATAGATGAGGAAATCAAGAGAAGTGATTTTTCTACAGTTATCACCCAAGGTCAATGCTTCCACATTTTGAACTGTTTTATTGTTTAAATCATGCAGTTTCTCTACAGGTCTTTGGTACTATAGTGTTCTAATTTTCCTTTATTCTATCTTGATGTCCAAGGAAAATTTTGCTAATGAGGTACTTTCTTCTAGCATGGTTACCATGTTGTGGCAGATTTCACCTTGAATCAGAGCAGTAGGAAAAATAACAAAGGAAGATTCACAAAGAGAATCTGATGATGATAACAAAGGCTATGGAGAGGCTGGAATGGAAATTTCTGGGAAGTAGGCTGGCACTTCCCTTAAAAACTACACAACATTTTATGCATGAATTTCTTAACAATTGTTCTTTCAGTCATCAGAACATGACAATGATCTAGAATGTAGAATTGTAGTAAGCAATTTTAGGTGAGCTATTAGTAAAAAATGACTTGAGAGTTTGCATGTGCTTCCACAATTATACACAACCTGGAAATTTTATGATACAGCATTAAATAAGAATGGCTTAACTAAATAGTGTGTGTAAGCAGTAACGATCCACTGTCTTTATGTCTTCACAACAGCAGCAGATGCCTACCAGGATTGACTCATGCCATTCTGTCTTAATGGGGCTGCTTTCACAAGCTTTTCTATTGCTTCAATAATGCCAATCAAAATACATTCCTTTGCTTTAATTAAGTTTTTTCAATTACAGTCTAACTCTTACACACTTCATGCCAATTTCCATAACTATCAGCTTTAATCTGACATTTTAGAAAACAGAATTTCAAGTATCAAATATGCATTTCATATTTCTTTAAAAAAACTGTGCCAATACTGAGTTTATTTATTTAATCACAAATTTGGTAATAAGCTGGTATTTTTTAAAACTTAAAGTTATTTGGGAAGCAATTGGGGAAATTTGAATTATGAACTAGAAGTTAGGTGATAGGAAATTATATTAATTTTGTTAGGTATCATTGTAACATTGTGGCTTGTAGAGAAAAGTATGTTTAGGAAATACTGAAGTATTTACAGGTAAAGTGTAATGATACCTGATGGTTATTTATTATGATTTCAATAAAAAAATATGTGTATGTAGAGATAGATGTCTTTTATGGCAATCTATAAACATCTATAGATATATTATGTATCTATATCTGTATAGGATAGAGTGCTGCATATTTATAGATATCAATTAAGCAGCTAATAGAAAATATAAAACATTAAATGTAGATTGTGGTTATGGTGCTATCTATATCAGTTTTGTGGATATGTATTAATTGTATCAATTTTGCATCTTTTTTGTATATTTACTTATCCTATTAAAATGTTGAGGGAAAATTAATCTGTACTACTTCTCTAGGCAAAGGCACTGAGGTTGCAAAAAGAATAAAACTAAGTACCTGACTTCATAGCTCGATAGTCTAATTAAAGATACATAAACATATATAATCACTGTAATTTGTATTGCACTAGTAATAAGGAGCAAATCTTGAGAACACAGAAGAGAAAGAGAATAATTTTACTGAAAGATGTCAGAGAAACACTTCTCAAAGGGACTGATGCTTATATAGGGGTTACACAATCATGGAGGGCATGTAGGGGCACAATTGCAAAAACACGAGACAGCACACTCAGAGGGGTTGTGATGCAGGCTAACCCCAATGTGTTCTGCTCAGCTCAGGAGGGTTTTCGGCTTCACTCAGGAAAGGTTTCAAGAGCCAGCCAACAGTGAAAGGATGCAGATTTATCTGAGCAACAGGATTCAGCGAAATGGCTGAACCATAGACAGAGCAGGGAGATTGCATTGGCAGAATAACCCAGAGTAGCCCTCATGAATTTGTTGCCTAGCTATATTTATACCTATTCTCAATTATATACTAATGAAGGAGTGGGTTATTCACAAACTTTCCAGAAAAGGAGTGGAAAGTTCCCAGAACGATATTAGGTAACTTTGTGGTTGTTGCAATGGCATCATCTGTAAACTGCCACAGCACTGGTGAGAGTGTCTTATGCAAATGCATTAAAATTAGAGTAAATAAGCAGTTAGGTCAACTAAAGGTCGCTTTTGTCACTATCTTGGTCCTAGCTGATTTGGGGCAGTTTCTTTCCTACATCTTGTTTGGGTTAGCAGGATGGGAAAATAAGTCCTGCTTATCTCCTACCTCAGCTGGACCAGAGTATGAATAGAAACAGAAAGAAAGGAGTCTGCAACAAAGCCACAAGAAGGCTGGAGATTTGATAAGAAGCAGAATACATTCTGCTAAACATTTGCAACATTTTTCTGGAGCTAGTATGAATCCATTAAGAAATTATGACAAAGGGAATGATATGTTCATTAATCAGTAAATTCCCAGCTGAATGGTTGTTCACACTCTTAAATGTCAAACAACTTTTCTGTTAGTGTCATACAAAAGTGACCTTTTCTGATTGGATGAGCTATGTCTAGCCAATTGTATCCAAGAGAAATCATGCCATTTTCACGTTGATAAACACTAAACTGTGGAACCTGTTAATGACAGAACTATATATATATGGACATGTATCACTTAAGAAAATGAAGCATGCAAATATAAGGATAAAAACTAAACCAAAAAATAGATAATTTAGGGATGATTGTTCACATTATTAAAAGATGATTAATTTTGAAGAATTTTTTCCTGGTGTGTGAATCCACCAAAGAACACTGAAAATTTTTGTTCAAAGATAATCGATATTTCCCTTGGAGCCTGTGAACAAAACTCTCCCAAATTAGTAGGAGCCACGTGATTCTGGATACAATGGCAAATGAGGACAAGGACCAGCTAAGTGATTATCCCTGGTCTTAGACTCCAGCACTCTAATTCTGTTATTAACCTTGCCAGGTAGAAAGAAACTATGTTTCAATATGCACTTAGCACTTAAAAAAAAAAAAAAAAAAAAAAAAACCCTTTTTTTTTAAGGGAGCTACACCTGTATTGTTGTCGGATTTTGTTTAAGCCTATATTCATCTATTAAAATTTGGCTAATGAATGAGTAGTTTGGTTGCATACTCAGAATCAGTTTCCTGAGTTTTTCTTTCAATTTTTTCTTGATGGAACATACATACTGAATACTGGAGGAAGTACATTTTAAGGAGTTTCTTATTTAACTTTTGTCCGATGCTATGTACATAACTATAACTTCTTAGCACATAAGATATTCCAGTTTCACTTCTCAGCCTTCAACCTTTTTCTGGTTTTAAAGTAACATTATTTAATTTTTCTCTAACATACGAATGAGGAAATAATTGCTTATAATCATATGGTTGTGATCTAGTATTGAAGACAAAGAATAATTTTGAATCGAAATGTCTACTTAGGAGATAGCTTTAGAAAATTTTAGGACTCAAGATTATATGCCTAAATGTAGTTCCTTGTCTGATTTTTAGAAAGGTATTCAAAAAAAGATTGAGACAAGAAAACTTTGCAGTGAATGACGTTATACTTCT
>NW_016829009.1:0-933 GCF_001698545.2 Rhinopithecus bieti | reverse complement strand
TAAAAGTAAGAAATAAGCTATCTGACAAACTTCTTTGTGATGTGTGAATTCATCTTACAGACTTACCCCTTCCTTTTCATGGAGTAGTTTGCTAACACTCTTTTTGTATAAATCTGCAAAGGAATATTTGGGAAAACATTGAGGCCTATGGTGTAAAAGGAAATATTCTCAGATAAAAACTAGAAAGAAGCTTTCTGAGAAACTGCTGTGTGATGTCTGAATACATCTCACAGAGCTACTACTTTCTTTTCATTGAGCAGTTTGCTAACATTCTTTTCATATAATCTGCAAAGGGTTATTAGGGAGTGCAATGAGTCCTATGATGAGAATGGAAATATCCTCAGATTAAAACTAGAAAGAAGTTTTCTGACAAAGTGCTTTGTGACATGTGAATTCATTTCACAGTGTTACACCATTCCTTTCTTTGAGAAGTTTGATAACACTGCTTTTGCAGAATCTGCAATGGGATATTTGGGAGCGTTTTGAATCCTATGGTGACAAAGAAATATCCACAGATAAAAACTAGAAAGAAGCTTTCTGAGAAACTGCCTTGTTATGTGTGGATCCTTCTCACAAATTTACACCATTCCTTTCACTGAGCAGTTTGCTAACACTGTTTCCGTGGAATCTGAAGTGGGATATTCACGAGTGCCTGGAGTCCTGTGGTGAAAAAGGAAATACCCTCAGATGAAAACTAGAAATAAGCTTTCTGAGATACCACTTTGTGATGTGTGAATTTGTCTCACAGAGATACACGAATCTTTTCATGGATCAGTTTGGTAGTACTGTTTTGGGGGTATCTGAGAAGGGATACTTTTAATTGAAGCCTATGGTGAAAAGAAAACATCCTCAGATAAAAACTGGACAGAAGCTTTCTGAAAAATTTCATCATGATGTGTGAATTCATCTCACATATTTACACCTTTCTTTTTT
>NW_016829008.1:0-1812 GCF_001698545.2 Rhinopithecus bieti | reverse complement strand
GTATAAAACAAAACTAGCCCCTTCCTCAGGTCTGAGAGAATTTTGGGCATTAGCTGCCTCTCAGTCACCGGCTAATAAAAGACTCTTTAACTTGTCTCAAAGTGTGGCATTTCTCTATAACTCGCTTAGTTACAGCAGTCAAACTGATAAAATTGAAAGTAGAATGGTGTTTGTCAACAACTGGGGTAGGGGTAAAAGGGGAAGTTCTTGCTTAATGGGTTTGAGTTTTGAGTTCTACTTTTGCAAAATGTAAAATTCTAAAGGTCTGTTGCATAATTTTTTTTTTCATACCGAGTCTTGCTGTGTCACCCAGGCTGGAGTGCAGTAGCGTGATATGGGCTCACTGCAACCTCCACCTTCCGGGTTCAAGAGAGATTCTTCTGCCTCAGCCTCTTGAGTAGCTGGGATTGCAGGCACCTGTTGCCATGCCCGGCTAATTTTTGTATTTTCTAACAATTTTAATACACTTTTTAGTAGTATTATACTACTAAACTATAAACTTCATGGTCAAATATATGTAATAACACTTTTAAAAGCATAATTATTAAAGGTATACAATTTTTAATAGGATTGACCTTACATCTTCTTTGCTTTATGATTATGTAAAGTTTCATTTCCATTATCATGCCTCTTCCTTTCCTTTCCTTTCCTTCTATTCTCTTCTCTTCTCATTCCTTTCTTTCTTTCCTTCCTTCCTTCTTTCCTTCTTTCCTTTTCTTTCCTTCCTTCCTTCCTTCTTTCTTTCTTTCCTTCCTTCCTTCCTTCCTTCCTTCCTTCCTTTCTTTCTTTCCTTTCTTTCTTTTTAGATGGAGTCTCACTCTGTCCCCCAGGCTGAAGTGCAGGTGGCATGATCTTGGCTCACTGGAACTTTTGCCTCCCAGGTTCAAGCAATTCTTCTGCCTCAACTTCCAAGTACTTGGGACTACAGGTGCGTGCCACCATGCCCGGCTAATTTTTGTATTGTTAGTAAAGATGGGGTTTCACTATATTGGCCAGGCTGGTCTCAAACTCCTGACCTTGTGATCTACCCTCCTCGGCCTCCCAAAGTGCTAGGATTATAGGTGTGAGCCACTGCTCCTGGCCATTCTACCTTCTCTTTCTAATCCTACTGAGATTTTCTTAATTCATTTTTATTCTTGCATAATGAATAAATTCAGTGCACTTCTCTGAGATTTATTGTTAACGAAATTTTTACTTTTACTTTCTTTTGGTGAAAGCAAGTTTATTGGGAAAGTAAACAAACAAAATAATTGCTACTCTACAGGCCTACCTTTGATTTTTGTACCTACAAGTTGTTTTTGAAAAGAGATCATTTGAGAAATACTAATAGTAATTGCCTGCTATGCAAGGCTGTGTGAAATCAGTACCCAAAATTACAATTCTTCTTCCAAGTAAAGCTCTAGAAGCCCCTATAATGCTTTCAGTCTAGTGCCAAATCTAAAATTCATTTTCTGCAAAGAGCTGTTCCTTTCACTCAAAAACACAGATAACATACTGAGCAGGCTTGTCTGTACTTATTTAGGAACCGGTTTAGTCATTGTGCCCTAAGTACAATAATTCCTTTCTTCCTTCCTTCCTTCCTTCCTTCCTCCCTCTTTTCCTTCCTCTCTCCCTTCCCTCCCTCCCTCCCTCTCTCCTTAGCCACCACACCCGGCTAAGATTTGTTTCTTGTTCATAGAATTGTTACACAGATTAACTGTATTTTACTAGTTTTTATCTTTATTCCAAAATCCAGGCTGGTGAAGCAGCCTCTGTCTACATCTTTCTGATTTTCATGGCTTAGAGAAAAGAAGCAGTTGGCAGGGCACGGAG
>NW_016829007.1:0-1486 GCF_001698545.2 Rhinopithecus bieti | reverse complement strand
GGGATGTGGTGAAAAAGGAAATATCCTCAGATAAAAACTAGAAAGAAGATTTCTGAGAAACACCTTTTAATGTGTGAATTCAGCTCACAGAATTACAACACTCTTTTCATGGAGCAGTTTGGTAGCACTGTTTTTTGGGTATGTGGGAGGGGATTTTTTGATTTGCATTGAAGCTTAAGGTGACAAAGGACATATCCTCAGATAAAAATGAGAAAGAAAGTTTCTGAGAAAATTCTGTGATGTGTGAGTTCATCTCAGAAAGTTACACCTTTCTTTTCGTGGAAAAGTGTGCTAACACTGTTTTCATGGGATCTGCAATGGGACATTTGGGAGGGCATTGAGGTCTCTAGTGAAATAGTAAATATCCCCATGTAAAAACTAGAAGGAAGCTTTCTGAGAAACAGCTTTTTGCTGTGTAAATTCATCTTACAGAGTTATGCCATTCTTTTCAATGAGCAAATTGATGACTGTTGTCATGGAATCTGTAATAGGGTATTTAGGAACGCACTGAAGCCTATATTGGCAAAGGATATAACCTCAGATAAAAACCTAAAAAGGAGCTTTTGGTGAAACTGCTTTTTGATGTGTGAATTCATCTCACCGAGTAACACCGTTCTTCTCATTGAGAAGTTTGCTAACATTTTTTTCGTTTAATCTTCAGTGGGATATTTGGGAACACATTGTGAAATATGGTGAAAAAGGAAATATCCTCAGATAAAACTAGAAAGAAACCTTCTGAGGAACTGCTTTGTGATTGGCGAATTCATCTCACAGAGTTACACTGTTCTTTGCCTTGAGCAGTTTGCCTACATTGTTTTCTTGGAATCTGCCATCCGATATTTCTGAGCACATTGAAGCTTATGGTGACAAAGTAAATGTCTTCATATAAAAACTAGAAAGAAGCTTTCTAAGAAGATACATTTTCATGCGTTAATTCATCTCATAAATTTACACAATTCTTTTCATGGAACAGCTTGGTAGCACTCTTTTTGGTGCATCAGAGAAGGGATATTTTGGATCGCATTTAAATCTATGGTGACAAAGGAAATATCCTAAGATGAAAACTTGAAAGACGCTTTCCGAGAAAGTCCTTTGTGATGTGTGAATTCATCTCACAGAGTTACACTTTTCTTTTCATCAAGCAGTTTGCAAACACTGTTTTCATGGAATCAGCAAAGCGATATATCTGAGCACTCTGAGGTCTATGGTGAATGAGGAAATATCCTCAGATGAAAACTAGGAAGAAGCTTTCTGAGAAAGTGCTTTGTGACGCGTGAATTTGTCTCACAGATGTAGACTGTTCTTTTCATTTCCCACGTCAGCTCACAGTGTTACATGATTGCTTTCATGGATCAGTTTGGTAGCACTGTTTTTGGGGAATCTGAGAAGGGATATTTTTGATCGCATTGAAGCCTAGGGTGACAAAGGAAACATCCTCAGATAAAACTAAAATGAAGCTTTGTGAGAAAGTTTTTTGTGGTGTGTG
>NW_016829006.1:0-931 GCF_001698545.2 Rhinopithecus bieti | reverse complement strand
CTTATAAGTGAGAACATGTGGCTTTTTTCTGTTTGTGAGTCATTTCACTTACGATAATGACCTTCAGTTCCATCCATGTTGCTGCAAAAGACAGGATTTAATTCTTTTTTATGGCTGCATAGTATTCCATGGAGTGTCTGTGTGTATGTATCTGTATATAATATATAATCGGCCGGGCACGGTGGCTCAAGCCTGTAATCCCAGCACTTTGGGAGGCCGAGACGGGCGGATCACGAGGTCAGGAGATCGAGACCATCCTGGCTAACACGGTGAAACCCCGTCTCTACTAAAAAATACAAAAAACTAGCCGGGCAAGGTGGCGGGCGCCTGTAGTCCCAGCTACCCGGGAGGCTGAGGCAGGAGGATGGCGTGAACCCGGGAGGTGGAGCTTGCAGTGAGCGGAGATCCGGCCACTGTACCCCAGCCTGGGCTACAGAGCAAGACTCCGTCTCAAAAAAAAAAAAAAAATATATATATATATATATAATCACATTATTCAGTGATATGTGTGTATATATAACAGATATAATAATTTATAATAATATTATTAATAATATAATAACCACATGATTCAGTGTGTGTTTGTGTGTATGTGTGTGTGTATATTTTATATACCATGGAAAAATGTGATTATATATATTATATATACGCACAGATATAATGTGATTATATATATTATATATACACACACATCTAGATCTACATTATGCAGTGTGTGTGTGTATGTGCATGTGTATATATATGTATATATATCACATTTTAATCCAGTAATCCATTGATGAACACATAGGCTGATTCCGTGATTTTGCTATTGTGAATATTGCTGCAATAAACATATGAGTGTAGAAATTATATAATTTTTTTTTTCCTCTGGGTAGATACGCAGTGGTGAGATGACTGGGTAGAATGGTAGTTCTATTTTTAGTTTTTG
>NW_016829005.1:0-1505 GCF_001698545.2 Rhinopithecus bieti | reverse complement strand
CAAAGGATTATAAATCATGCTAGTATAAAGACACATGCACACATATGTTTACAGGGGCACTATTCACAATACCAAAGACTTGGAGTCAACCCAAGTGTCCATCAATGATAGACTGGATAAAGAAAATGTGGTACATATATACTATGGAATACTATGCAGCCATAAAAAAGGATGAGTTCATGTCCTTTGTAGGGACATGGATGAAGCTGGAAACCATTGTTCTCAGCAAACTATCACAAGGACAGAAAACCAAACACTGCATGTTCTCACTCATAGGTGGGAACTGAACAGTGAGAACACATAGACACAGAGCGGGGAACATCACACACCGGGGCCTGAGAGGGGGTGGGGGGCTGGGAGGCTGGTGGAGGGATAGCATTAGGAGAAATACCTAATGTAAATGACAAGTTGATGGATGCAGCAAACCAACATGGCACATGTATACCTATGTAACAAACCTGCATGTTGTACACATGTACCCTAGAACTTAAAGTATAATAAAAAAGAAAAAGAAAATGTGAGTCAGATCATGTCACTCCTCTACTCAGTACATTTCAGCAGATTCTTTTTTCACTCAGGGTGAAAATGAAAACCTTTGCAAAGTCATACAAAGTCCTTCAGAATCTGATTGCTTCTCCTATTCCCCATCGCCTCTTTCCTTGGGCTGCCCTATGTGCTGCTCCTCAAACCTTCCAGGTACTACCCTTGCTCTGCTTCCTCTGGAAGGGTCTTCCCCCAGATGTTTGTTTGGCGAACACCTTCCATTTCTTCAAGTCTTTGCTCAAATTTTGTGCTGAGCCCGCTTTTACCAATAAGAACCAATTGTTAAACATTCAAGACTTTTGTAAGCTGTTTTTCAAAACTTTGGTAGCTTGAAATTAACCATAGTGGTAGTATTTAAACCACAGGAAATAACACATACCCTGAAAATTTCATTTGAAATTGTGATTTTTCACATTCTGCTCTTTAACTCAATTTTTTTCTGATTCCACTCTACTTTTTCTTTCTCTAATAGCACATGCCATCTAATAACTTACTCTTTAATGTGTTTATTTATTGCCTTTATTATTTATTGACTATCTGCAAGCTCTAGAGTTCAAGGTTAACTAGGGCAAAGTTTTTGTTTAGATTACTGACATAACTGAAGATATAATATCTAACACATAGTAAGGACTCAATAAATATGTATTGATTGAAAAATGAAAGAAAGCAAAAGGTGGTATTATTTTTTATTATACTTTTAGTTCTGAGACACATGTGCAGAACATGCAGGTTTGTTACATAGGTATACATGTGCCATGGTGGTTTGCTGCACCCATCAACCCATCATCTAGGTTTTAAGCCCCCACAAGCATTAGGTATTTCTTCTAATGCTATCCCTCCCCTTGCCCCCAACCCCTTGACAGGCCCCAGTGTGTGATGTTCCCCTCTCTGTGTCCATGTGTTCCCACTGTTCAGTTTGCACTTATAAGTGAGAACATGTGGTGTTTGGTTTTCTATTCCTG
>NW_016829004.1:0-1486 GCF_001698545.2 Rhinopithecus bieti | reverse complement strand
AGGGAGAGAAGTATCCTAAAAGGATATCTAAAAAATTGACTACCTTTTAGTAGTAAGCATTTCCTTATTAGGGCAAAATATAAGTCATTGCTTTTCTCAGAGACTTGGAATTGGAGAGCTCCAGGCTGTAAAGAACCTGACTTTACTTTTGGAAGACTCACTGTTTTCATTGCTAAAGTGGTGGTGATGATAAAATCTACTTCTTAAATTGCATGAGGATTAGATGAGATAATATACCAAAAGTGGTTACTACTGGGCACCAAGGAAGCTTTTAATAAATGGTGGCCTCTGGAAAATAAGGTAGTAACATGTGTATAACATTAGGTACCTCCTGTAATTTATGGACCTTTTTTTTAGAAGAGTTATATACTTAAGTCATTGTGATTTAGAATATATATATATATATATACACACACACACACACACGTATGTATATGTAGTTGTTAAATTGATTTTGTAAAAAAAGATGAGGGTTGTTAAGTGTATTCTAAATAGAGAGAAGAAACAGAATGAGTGATAAAATGTCAGTATCTGCTGTGAGAATTGAAGTTGTAATTATCCCAGGGGAGAATGTCCTCCAACATGCTAGAGAATCCCTCCATTTAGAAGTTGTAGTAATAGTACTAGTACTAGTAGTAGTGAAGCCTAGTAAGAAGAGGGGAAAAGGTTTCATGTTGGTTTGAGTCTACTATGAGATGTACATATTTTTAAATATACACAATTGCTATAGTCCCAGGAAATTTTAAAGTGCTTTATAGACAGTCTCACTTAACATTTAGGAAAGAGTCAGGTTTAACATTAAATTGTCCACATTAAATTGAGGATTTGCACAAAATTCTTTGAAATAAAACAGAAACACAACATACCAAAATCTCTGGGATGCAGCAAAAGCAGGATTAAGAGGAGTTTATAGTGCTAAACACCTCAAAAGTTAAAAAGATCTCATTAACAATGTAATGTCACACCTAGAGCAACTAGAAAAACAAGAAAAAACTAACCCTAAAGCTATCAGAAGAAAATAAATAATTAAAGTCGGAGTGGAAGTGAATAAAATTGATACCCAAAAACATAAAGAGGATCAACAAAATCAAAAGTTACTTCTTTGAAAGCATAAACAAAATCAATAGACCATTAGCTAGATTGATAAGGGATAAAAAGAGAGAAGATCCAAATAATCACAATCTGAAAAGGCAAAGGTGACATTACAAATAATCCCATGTAAATACCAAATATCCTCAGAGATTATGATGAACAACTCTAGATGCAAAAACTAGAAGATCTAGAGGAAATGGATACGTTCCTGGAAGCAAACATTCTCCCAAAATTGAATTAGGAAGAAATTGAAACCCTGAACAGACCAACATTAAGTTCCAAAATTGAATAAGTAATAAAAAACCTACCAACCTAAAGAAGACCTGGACCAGATAGATTCACAATTGAATTCTACCAGACATTCAAGAAGAGCTTATACCAGTTCTACTGAAAC
>NW_016829003.1:0-1771 GCF_001698545.2 Rhinopithecus bieti | reverse complement strand
GGGGATCACGAGGTCAGGCGATCGAGACCATCCCGACTAACACGCTGAAATCGCGTCTCTATTAAAATATAAAAAATTAGCTGGGTGTGGTGGTCGACACCTGTAGACCCAGCTACTCAGGAGCCTGAGGCAGGAGAATGGTGTGAACCCAGGAGACAGAGCTTGCAGTGAGCTGAGATCCAGTCTGGGCGAGAGAGCAAGACTACATTAAAAAAAAAAAAAAAAAAAAAAAAAAAAAAAAACACCTTTTCTGCAATTTTTAATAGCTCATTCTAAGAAGCCCAGCTATTCAATTTTATTGGCCATTCAGAGGAAGAAAAATCAGAATCGGAAACAAGTCTGAAGGACAGTGTATTATTCTGCTTTTGTATTGCTGTAAATAAATACCTAAGACTGGGTAATCAATCAAAGAAATTTAATTGGCTCACAGTTCTGCAGGCTGTAAAGGAGCATGATGCTAGCATCTGCTCAGGTTCAGAGGAGGCCTCAAGAAAGCAGAAGACAACCATGGCAGAAGACAAAAGAGGAGCCGGGCATCTCTCATGATGGGAGAAGAAACGAGAAAGGGGAAAGGTGTTACACACTTTTACATGACCAAATCTCGCAGGAGCTCACTCACTATCATGAGAACAGTACCATGCAGTTGATGCTAAGCCATTGATGAGAAACTACTTTCCTGATCCAATCACCTCCCACCAGGCCCCACCTCCAACACCGGAGATTACAATTTGACATGAGATTTGGTGGGGACACAGAACTCAACCATAACAGACAGGTGTTTCTCATTGTAGCTAAAAAAGTATCCTTTTTTTTTGGTAGGTTATTGGGGTTGGTGGCTCAATTTTTAGATATGCCAATATCAAGTTTGTATCTTCTCAAATATGCTGCCAGTTGAGTTTTTAATCAACAAAAACAAATGGTGTTTCTCATTATTTTACTCGCTCTTTCACCTGAACGCTGCAAGAGCCTCTTAACTGGCCTCCCTCCTTACCTCCTCACTGACAACCCCCTCCACACACAAACTCCCCAGACACTCTCACAGGTTGTCACAGAAATTTTCTTAAAATGTAAATTAAATCAAGTAATGGACTTCCTTAAAAGCTTCTCCTCATGACTTCCTTGTGTAATTTGAGCGCAAATGTAACATGCCTTTCTGAGGCTATATAAACTGGTCCACAGCAGTCTTCCTGAGCTCTTCACAAACCATTATCTCCCTCCCTGGCTATGTTCCAGCCCAAATACACTCCATTAGCTTGATTTTCCTGGTTTCTTTTCTGGCCAGTGTGTGACTCTTATCTCTTCCTGCAAAGTGCTTTCCTGAATCTCCCTTACATTCCCTTTTATTCTATTTGTGCTCATTACAGAATGTATTGAGAAATGACATTATTTTCTTTATTTTCCTTCTCCTCTAGTTTGAGTATCAGAGTGATTTTTATTAACCACAACAATAGGTTTGTCTAACATGTGTTTAACAAATATTTGTCAAATTACTGATTATTCCCTCGATTAATTTCAGTGGCCTGGGGCAGCAGTGCCTCAAGCTCTTTCTTAGAGATGCACATTAAACACATGTTATCTACCCTAAAACTTGTACCTATATAAATAAAACAAAACAAAGAAACATATTCATAGCTAGGTCTAATCTATATTCTTGATATTTTCTTTCAGTCTTATTAATTTAGTGCTATGAACTATGCTGTTAGAAAATACAATAATAGTTAAATGACATGATTATACATTGCATATAAATATATTATGCTATCATGTAAAA
>NW_016829002.1:0-450 GCF_001698545.2 Rhinopithecus bieti | reverse complement strand
ACACTTACCTCAGTCACCAGACTCAGAAAAGACAAGAGGAATACAAAAAGAAGGAACATCTTCTCTATCTTTTAATCAGTCAGGGCTACTTCAAAAGGGAAAAGAGTATGGGATGCTTTCTCTCTCTATTTCTTTAGAATGATCACAATCTGCAGTGTGCATCTCTCTGTGTACATTCTGAAACACAGAAATTTAATTGACCGTGAGACTCTGAAAAAATAAAGTGGCCTATTTTATTTATTTGTTTATTTATTTATTTATTTATTTATTTATTTACTTATTTATTTTCTTCTCAAGGGTATGACAATCTTACCAGCTCCAGGACAGACAGGCCTAGCTTTCTGAGGGAAATGTTCAATTTAGTACTATTTAACAGTTAAAACTTTTCTTCAGATGGCAAAAAAAGAGTTTGAGTTTTTTTTTCTTTTCTGTTTTTCTTTTTGTTGTTTT
>NW_016829001.1:0-1040 GCF_001698545.2 Rhinopithecus bieti | reverse complement strand
AAAGAAAGCTTCATCTATGGGAGAAGAATAAACATAGAAAAAAGCAGATTCACAGAAAGCTTCTTTCCAGTTTTATATGAAGATATTTCCTTTTTCACCATAGTCCTGAGTGTGCCCCCGAAAATCCCTTCATGGATCCGTCCATGACAGTTTTCAAACTGTGTAATGTAAGGAAATCTTTATCTCTGTGAGATGATTACGCATATCTCAGAGTACTTTCCTGGAAAGCTTCTTTCCAGGTTTTGTCTGAGGCTATTTCCCTTTTCATCATCGGCATGAACATGCTCCTGAATATGACCTGGTTCCTGTTTCTCCAAAAGGGTTTCCCCGATGCTGTATGAGTAGAGAGGTATAACACTCTGAGTGGAATGCACACGTCACAATGCAGTTCCTCGGAAAGCTTCTCTCCAGTTTCGGTCTGAACATATTTCCTTTTTCACCATAAGCCTCAAAGTGCTCCCGAATGTCACATCACACACTAAACATACACAGGGTTATAAAACTACTCAACGTAAGTGTTTGGATATACAGAGGGAAGATGGCGCACTTCCGGATTCTTCATCACCAACTTTTCCCGCGCGCGTGAAAATGCCACTGGTGTCCGGGAAGGTGCAGACCAAGCGGGCATGCGCCAGGTTACGTCAATCGGAAGAGACCAAGATTTACCTGGTCGCACCTACGGAACGCCCCCAACACGCCCGTGCCCTGCCTATTGCCCTCCCACTCTCAGAAAAGCCGCTCCCAGTGAGCGTCTCGTGTGGACTTCCCAGTCCCCCACTCCTGTCGGGACTGCATTAGGATCTCCGTCCAATAGCTCCACGGGGTGACGCTCTTGACCTCCTTTGCCAGAGGCCGACAGACCTCTCCCTACCCACCTTCTTCCCTGAAGCTAGGTGACCAAAAATATATTTGCAGTTTTGCTCCTACCCTTGCCTACTTGCTGGTTCTTTTTTTCCTCGCTCTGGTGGTCTTAGAAAAACAAATCAGTTGGTTCCGAACCCAGGAGGAGACCCCTCCTCAGGGCCCCCAGGTCCGGGGAA
>NW_016829000.1:0-531 GCF_001698545.2 Rhinopithecus bieti | reverse complement strand
TTTGATATAGTCACTTTAAATTCTTAGGTGTTAAGCCTATAAATGTTCAATGGCTCAGATAATGTCTTACACTGCATATCCTACATGCTAATCACTGTGACTGTCAGATTCTCTTTTGTTCATAGCGTTTTTTAAATATAATATTTTGTTTTTCTTATTAAAATGCATTTTTCTGTCATGCCTAAATATTGATAAAAATACAGAGGATTGGTTTGCCTGATTGATTAATTCCAAATTCAAATAGCAGTTTTGCTTTTTTTCTTTGTATTCAGTAACTCATTTGTTTCACACAGTAAACACGAGAATTAAATAACACAATTATAGTTATATTCTCATGCTAACAATGGAGAAACATTTGAGTTATTTTTTAATAGTGTTAAAGTCTTATTTTATATTTTTATTACAGATTATTTCATGTCAAGTAACAAGAATAATATTACAGATTATTTCATGTCAAGTAACTAATAATATAGTATGAAATTAGAAAATGTGATAGTCACAGATTACAGAAGTACACTGAAGAAATAGATT
>NW_016828999.1:0-425 GCF_001698545.2 Rhinopithecus bieti | reverse complement strand
CTAACCAGAAACTCTTCAAGTTCCTGAGATATCAAAGTAGAACTACTTTAAAACATAATAGAAGAAGAAGAGAAAATCTCCAGTGGTTTTAAAAGCCCTACTGCCGTGATGTTAAATAAATATCTTTTCAGGCATAAATTTTTTAAAAGAACATGCACAAAATCAGGAACAATGACACCCTAGGGAGTGGTCCAGGTCATTTTTCTGAGAAGAAAACCATTGAGGTCAATTTGAGAGATATCCCTTTATAAGCACTGTAAAGAGCATGCACAAATTTTACCTACACATTTTACTACACCCACAGTTTCACAGGGATTTTTAAATTTCCATTTCATCTGAAACTGCACCAGAGCTTCTGATGGATATAAACTGCCTAGATTGTATGTAAATACAAGTGATTTTTTATAAATACAATAGATTGATAC
>NW_016828998.1:0-478 GCF_001698545.2 Rhinopithecus bieti | reverse complement strand
GTTGAAGGCCTTTTCTGCATCTATTGAGATAATCATGTGGTTTTTGTCTTTGGTTCTGTTTGTGATCGATTGTTTATTGATTTGCATATATTGAACCAGCCTTGCCTCCCAGGGATGAAGTCAACTTGATTGTGGTGGATAAGCTTTTTGATGTGCTGCTGGGTTTGGTTTGCCAGTATTTTATTGAGGATTTTTGCATCGATGTTCATCAGGGATATTGGTCTAAAATTCTCTTTTTTGTGTGTGTGTCAATGCCAGGCTTTGGTATCAGGATGATGTTAGCCTCATAAAATGAGTTAGGAAGGATTCCCTCTTTTTCTATTGGTCTGAATAGTTTCAGAAGGATTGGTACCAGCTCCTCTTTGGACCTCTGGTTGAATTCAGCTGTGAATCCATCTGGTTCTGGACTTTTTTTTGGTTGGTAGGCTATTATTGCCACAGTTTCAGAGCCTGTTATTGGTCTATTCAGGGATTTAAC
>NW_016828997.1:0-926 GCF_001698545.2 Rhinopithecus bieti | reverse complement strand
GAAAGAAAGAAAGAAAGAAAGAAAGAAAGAAAGAAAAAGAGAAGAGAGAGAGAAAGGAGCCAGTGAAGGTTTTTAGAGATGGAAAGTGAGATGGGCCAACAGAAAAGTGTTTTAGAAAGTAAAAGGCTTGGATGTGGAGGGATAGATTGGAGAGGGGACAGACCTGGAAAGAATAATTAGAAATTGCACCCATTCTGATGAGAAGCAATAGGTAAGGCCAAGAAAGGGACAGAATGAGACAACTGGAAGAGAGCCCAGAGGTTTTGCAGGACTTGACATTTAATTGGCTAAAGGGTCATAAAGAAATATAATTTTCAATTTTAAAAATGGATATCTGAGAAAACAGTGAAGTCATGAGTAGAAATAAGGAAATGAGGAGTTTACTCTCCTGTTGGGGGAGTTTTAGGTAGTCACTGAGTTTTTAAGGTACATGTTGAACTTTAAGGTACTGATTTACATCTGGGTGGAGACATCGAGCAGGAAGACTGAGATATGGGAATTCGAGCTACAGATTAAGGGGTTCCCTACAAAAGTAGGGATAGTTAATGCCATGGCAGGAAGTGGCCCCCTGAGGTGGGGGTACATATAAATAGGGAGCCAAAAGAAGAGCCTCAGGATTCTTGGAGAGATGCAAAAAAGAAAGACAGAATAATCAAGAGAGGAGCAGTTGTGATAAATGGAGTGTGGTGAACTGTATCAGAAACTGCCCCTTTCCAGCCATTTTCCCCAAGATGAACTTTGAGATGGGTGAAGATCTTGCAGTTTGTTATAATTCTTTTTTCTTTTCTTTCTTTCTTCCTTTCTTTCTTTCTCTCTCTCTCCTTCCTTCCTTCCTTCCTTCCTTCCTTCCTTCCTTCCTTTCCTTCCTTCTTTCTTTCTTTCTTTCTTTCTTTCTTTCTTTCTCTCTTTCTCTCTTTCTTTCTCTC
>NW_016828996.1:0-1503 GCF_001698545.2 Rhinopithecus bieti | reverse complement strand
CTGCATGATGCCTTTCTCGTAATAGTATCGGAGCGAGCGGCTCAACTTGTCGTAATTCATGGCTGGCCGGTTCTTCTGGATGCCCCAGAGCCTGGCGACCTCCTCAGACTCAATGAGCTTGAACTCCATTCCCCGGCCTGTCCAGGCAATGAAATGGGCATTTGTTGGGTCATCCAGCAGAGCCACCAGAAATTGCCACAGCTGTAGGGCACCCTGGCGCTGGTAGGGTGGCCCCTCTCGAAATGCATTGACCCCTTCCTGCTTGATGTCTCCTTCAAACTTCTCAGGGACAACGCAGACATCATCTGGGAATGGTCGCAGAGGTTTCTCATAGCCATAGCCCATGGCCCCGTCACCTGGAGAGGGCCCAGAGAAGCCCTCTGTGTGGAGGTACATTGATGCGCACCCGGTGACATCTGAGTCGTAGGCGAAGTCCGTCTGTTCCTGTTTGATCACCACCCCCGCCCCTGGGTACCTGTGCCCGTTGACCCCACCCTGGTCCACAGCTGGCTGGCCCGCCTGTTCATACAGGGGTCATGGTATTCTTGCTTAAAGCTCTGCTGGGGTAGGGTGGGCAGGGCTCCGACAGCTGGTGTTGGTAGGGGGCTGGAAGGGGTTCCCGGCCCCCTCCCTGAGATGTGAAGGAGTGGCAAATGTCCAGGGGCTGCTGGAAGACGGAGCTACGTTCCCCGAGGTACCCATGGCCAGGGTGGGGTTGGGAGGTGCCAGAGGATCTCAGGAAATTCCGTTGCTCTGCCCGGGGAAAGGGCTGCAGGGGCGACTGTCCAAGGGCACCAGGGGCAGGGGACTTGATGGCGAGTTGTCTGGGGGGGTCATAGGCACTGGAGTAAAGGCACTGCTCGCCATGGTGGTAGGGGAGTGGCGGCTTCCTGCTGCAGGACAGGACCGGGTCTGTGCGGGGACTCTGGGGCTCCTTCTTGATCCTGGTGGTGGGGCTGTGGAAAGCTAGGTTTTCTGAATGGAAATCAGGAACAAACTGCTCATCACTGTCTGGTACCTGAGCTTCAGCGAGCCACGTCTCCTGGAAGTGACTTAGATCCTGGAAGAGATCTTCAGAGTCGAGGGGCGGCAGGGAGCCCGGGTCCATGAGCTTCCCCTGCGGGACCATCAGCGCTTTGCGCAAGCTCCCATTTCCGGGCGATTTGCTGCTGAAGGTGTAGGGCACTTGCTGGTCCAAGTATCCGGCTTTCATCCTCCGCTCCATCCGGCCGCTCCCTCCGGCCGCACGGCCGGGGCCCCAAGCGGGGGCCGAGACCTGAGGCCGGGGCTTCTGGGCTGGAGCCGCGGGGGGTCCCGAGCATGCCCTGGGGCCCGCACCGAGGGCCACAGGGCTAGGCCGGAGCAAGGCGGCCCCGGCCCCGGGTCCCCAGCGCACCGACTTGTTTTTCGGGCGCCGAAGACAGTTGTGAGCCCGGGGGAGCAGCTGATTGGTGCATTTCCTTCGCTCGGCCTCGTCTCTTCCCCCCCACCCCACTGCCCCCC
>NW_016828995.1:0-427 GCF_001698545.2 Rhinopithecus bieti | reverse complement strand
CCTTTGTCACCATAGGCTTTAGTGCAATCCTAAATATCCCTTCTCAGATTCCCCAAAAACAGTGCTACCAAACTGGTCCAGGCAAAGAATCCTGTAAGTCTGTGAGATCAATTCACACATCACAAAGCAGTTTCTCAGAAAGCTTCTTTTTAGTTTTTGATCTGAGGATATTTCCTGTTTCACCACAGGCCTCAAGGTGCTCCCAAATATCCTTTTACAGATTCCATGAAATCAGTGTTAGTAAAGTGCTCCAAGAAAATAAAGGTGTAACTCTGTAAGCTGAATTCACAAATCAGAAAGCAGTTTCTCAGAAAGCTTCTTTCTAGTTTTTGCCTGAGGATATTTCCTATGTCACCATAAGCTTCAATGCACTCTGAAATATCCCATTCCAGATTCCATAAAAACAGTGTTAGCAAACAACTCAATA
>NW_016828994.1:0-1499 GCF_001698545.2 Rhinopithecus bieti | reverse complement strand
CCATTTTGTCTTCTTGCCATTCTTCATGCTTGCACGAGGGAACCTAAGATAACTTCTAACAGCCTGGAACTCCTTGGGAAAACAGAGGAGGCACCACAGACTCGGTTTGGGGAAAACCTCCGTTTTCCTCATGAAACCCCAGAAATTGAAAGCAGATAAATTCCTCGAAAAATCTAAGGCAATATTTTTGGGGATGACAAATGACAGTTATAGGGGGGATACTTGGCTCTTTGCACGTTTCAATCAGAGAAACACGTTCTTAGTCACCTAGAAAGTATGGAAATGTCCCCAGTCCCCACTGAGAAATAAGGCTCCCATAAGGGATGGGCTGATCACAAAATGAACTAATTGGTTTTGGATTGCTCCGCAACAAATGCATGGTAAGGATCATTACACTATCTTCTTCCATAACATTTCTCTTTTGGGGATCCAGTATAAACTGGGACCCTAAATTTTGGGGGATCTGTTTTGCCTTTCAGCTGTGCCTGTTTATTAGGTCCTAAAAACTGCATATTTTCGTAGCCCTCTTCCACAAAGGACTTCATCCTGAAGTCAGTAATCCAATTAAGACAAAACTGACAAAAACTGGCAAATGAAAAAATGTTACAATTACTGGATCTACTTCTGTCTGTATTTTATATGTTGTGTGTTATGTTTATAAATGGAGAAGCTCTAATTGGCTTAAAATCAATGAGTGCTTAAATCAAATATTTTTTTCAGAAAATAAAACTGTAATGCCTTTTAGTTCATGTGACTTTAGTAAGCTTTGGGAAATAAAGACAGTTTTAAAGTGTATTGGTAAAATAAAGGCATTTGGTCTAAATTAGGCAGGTCAGATATTAGATTTATAAAATGCTTTAAATAAACTGCTTCTTTGACTTCTAAAATTTGTCCAACTTAACTGCCTTGGAGCCACTAGGAAAGGCCTGAGGACATGTGGAATTAGCCATGCCTCCTAACTATGCTTGAAAGAGTCAGACTTTATCTGCACTTCTGATGTCCTAGGCTCCACACCTAGTACATAATTAAAATCAGTTACTTGCCAGGTTTTCCACCAAAAATAAAAATTGCTAAGAGTTAACACTGTAACATGTAATTGAGAGCACCGAAAAGTTTTACATGGAAGCTGTGTGAGCAAAGTGAAATGTGCTTTTAGTAAAAGATTATAAGAAGGCATTGGAATGTAAATTTTTGCCTAGTTTAGAGGGTTAAAGGATTGTTTTAATTTAGAAAGGATAAAGCTAAAGCTTTGAACAAGTTGTGGAAGGTTTCTGAAAAATTAATCTTGTAAAAGAAGCTGTGTGTGAACATATTGGCTAAATTTAAAGTAGCATTATTCAGTATTTCCATAAATTGAACTTTGGAATAAAAGCACAAGAGGGTTTTATTAGAGCACTGAACTGCTTTTTAATACAAATTTGTAAAAGGTTATCAAAAGTTTATGAGACTCTCACCTTATGGTCAGACTGATAAAGACTGAATTTGTCTATAAGGTTTTA
>NW_016828993.1:0-212 GCF_001698545.2 Rhinopithecus bieti | reverse complement strand
TCCTCATATAAAACTAGAAAGATTTCTGAGAAACAACTTTGTGATGTGTTAATTCTTCTCACAGAGTTACACTATTCTTTCCATGGTTCAGTTTGGTAGCACTGTTTTTGAAGAATCTGAGAGGGGATACCTTGGATCACATTGAAGCCTATGTTGACATAGTAAATATTCTCATGTAAAAAGTAGAAAGAAGCTTTCTGAGAAACTCCTTT
>NW_016828992.1:0-564 GCF_001698545.2 Rhinopithecus bieti | reverse complement strand
GTCACACATCAGAAAGCAATCTCTCAGAAACCTTCTCTGTACTTATTATCTGAGGATGTTTCCTTTTTCACTATGGGCGCCAAAGGGCTACCAAATATCACTTTTCAGAATCCACGACAACAGTGTTAGCAAACTGTTAAAAGAAGGGAAGGGTGGATCTCTGTGAGTTGCATTCATACATCGCAATGCAGTTTCTCTGAAGGCTTCTTTCCATTTTTTTTCTGAGGATATTTCCTTTTTCACCGTAGCCTTCAATGAGCTCCAAAATATAACTTTGCAGAATCCATGACAACAGTGTTAGCAAACTGTTCCAAGAAGGGAAGGGTGGAACTATGTGCGATGAAGTCGCACATCAGAAAGCAATCACTCAGAAAGCTTCTTCCTAGTTACTATCTGAGGATATTTCCTTTTTCACCTTGGGTCTCAATTGGCTCCCAAATATCACTTTGCAGATTCCACGAAAAGAGTGTTAGCAAACTGATTCATGAGAACTAAGTTGTAACTCTGTGAAATGAATTCACAGATCACAAATAAGTTTCTCAGAAAGCTCCTTTCACGTTTTTA
>NW_016828991.1:0-1000 GCF_001698545.2 Rhinopithecus bieti | reverse complement strand
ATCTGTTCATGAATCCATTTGCTAACACTGTTTTCGTGTAATCTGCAAAGTGATATTTGGGAGCATATTGAGGGCTATGGTGTAAAAGAAGATATCCTCAGATAAAAACGAGAAAGAAGCTTTCTGAGAAACTTCGTTGTTATCTGTGTATTCATCTCACAGAATTCCACCTTTCTGCTCATGCAGGCATTAGCTAACACTGTTCGCATGGAATCTGCAAAGTGATATTTGGGAGCGCATTGACGGCTATGGTGGGAAAGGAAATATAATCAGATAAAAACGAGAAAGAAGTTTTCGAGAAACTTCTTTGTGATCTGTGAATTTATCTCACAGAGTTCCACCTTTCTGTTCCTGAAGCCGTTTGGTAACACTGTTTTCTTGGAAACTGCAAAATGTTATTTGGGAGCCCATTGAGTGCTATGGTGAAAAAGGAAATATCTTCAGATAAAACCTGGAAAGAAGCGTTCTGAGAAACTGCTTTGTGACGTGTGAATGCAACTCACAGAGTTACACTTTTCTTTTCATTGATCAGTTTGCTAACTCTGTTTTCTTGAAATCTGCAATGGGATATTTCTTAGCACAATGAAGCTTACGGTGACAAAGGAAATATCCTCAGATAAAAAGTAGAAAGAAGCTTTCTGAGAAACTGCTTTGTGATGTGTGAATTCAACTCACTGAGTTACACCTGTATTTCATGGAGCCGTTTGCTAGCCCTGTTTTTGTGGAATCTGAGAAAAGATATTTCAGATCACTTTGAAGACTATACAGCAAAGGAAATACACTCAGATAAAATAGAGAAAAATGCTTTCTGAGAAACTTCTTTGTGATCTGTGAATTCATCTCACAGAGCTCCACCTTTCTCTACATGAAGCCGGTTGCTAACACTGTTCTCATGGAATCTATAAAGTGATGTTGGGAGCACCTAGAAGGCTATGGTGGAAAAGAAAATATCCTCAGATAAAAACGAGAAAGAAGTTTTCTGAGAAACTTCCTTCTGATC
>NW_016828990.1:0-1775 GCF_001698545.2 Rhinopithecus bieti | reverse complement strand
ATTTTCATTGAGGAGTTTGATGAGACTTTTTCATGGAATACACAATAGGATATTTGGGAGAGCATTGAATCCTATGGTGACAAAGGAAATATCCTCAGATAAAAACCAAAAAGAAGCTTTCTAAGAAACTGCTTTGTGTTGTGTCAATTCATCTCACAGAGTTACACTGTTCCTTTCATTGAGCAGTTAGCTAACACTGTTTTTCTGGAATCTGCAATGGGATATTTTGGAGTGCATTGAAGCTTATGGTGAAAGAGGAAATATCCTCAGATTAAAAAGTAAGCTTTCTGTGAATCTGCTTTGTGAGGTGTGAAATCATCTCACCAAGTCAAGCCATTCTTTTTATTGAGAAGTTTGCTAAGACTCTTTTATGGAATCTGCAATGGGATATCCCAGAGAGCATTGAGGAATATGGAGAAAAACGAAATATCCTCAGATAAAATCTAGAAAGAAGTGGTCTGAGAAACATTTTTGTGATGTGTGACTTCATCTCACAGAGTTACACCATTCTTTTCATGTAGTAGATTGGTAGCACTGGTTTTGGATATCTGAGAAGGGATATTTTGGATCGCATTGAAGCCTATGCATGACATACGGAAATATAATCACATAGAAACTAACCAGAAGCTTTCTGAGAAACTTTTTTTGTGATGTGTGTTTTTATCTCTCAGAGTAAGTTGTTTCTTTTCATGGAGCAGTTTTCTAACACTGTTTTTGTGGAGTCCGTAAAGTGATATTTGGGAGAAAGTTGAGACATGGTGAAAAGGAAAATATCCTCAGATAAAATTAGAAGGAAACTTTTGAGACAGTATGCGATGTGTGAATTCATCTCACATAGTTACACCACCGTTTTCTTGGAGCAGTTTGCTAACAATATTTCCGTGGAATCTGCAATAGGATATTTTGGAGTGCATTGAAGCCTTTGATGATAAACGAAATATCCTCAGAAAAAAAAAAAAAGAAAAGAAACTTTCTGTGAAACTACGTAGTGATGTGTGAATTCATCTCACACAGTTTCACCTTTATTTTCATGGCATAGTTTGGTAGCACTGATTTGGGGAATCTGAGAAGGGATACTTTGGATGGCATTGATGCCTATGATGACAAAGGAAATATCCTCAGGTAAAAACTTGAAACAAGCTTTCTGAGAGGCTGTTTTGTGATGGGAAAATTCATCTCACAGAGTTAAATCTTTCTTTTCATTGAGCAGTTTGTTAGCACTCTTTTTGTGGAACATGCAAGGGATATTCAGAAGCGAATAGAGGCCAATGTTGAAAAAGGAAATATCTTCAGGTAAAACAGGAGAGAAAGTCTGAAAACTCCTTTGTGATGCGTGCATTTATCTCATAGAGGTAAATATTTCTGTTGAGAGAGCAGTTTGGCATCACTGTTTTTGAGGTGTCTGACAAGGGAAAATTGGAAGTTCATGTAGGCGGTTGGTGCAAAAGGAAATATCCTGAGATAAAACTAGAAAGAAGCTTTTGAGAAATTTCTTTGGGATGCGTGAATCATCACACAGAATTACACGTTTATTTTCTTTGAGCAGTTTGGTAGCACTGTTTTTATGGAATCTGCAAAGGGATATTCAGGAGCTCCTAGAGGCCTATGGTGAGAAAGGAAATAACTTCAGATGAAAAATGGAGAGAAGCTCTTCGACAAACGGTTCTGTGATTTGTGTATCCCTCCCATAGAGTTTAACCTTTTTTTATTTGAGCAGTTCATCCTCACTGTTTTTGTGATATCTACAAGGAGTTATTTGGGAACACATTGAAGCC
>NW_016828989.1:0-1487 GCF_001698545.2 Rhinopithecus bieti | reverse complement strand
AAAAGCGTCACCTGTTTTCAGGGTTTGCTTGTCACATTGGTCCCAATGGCTTACAATTCATTTTAAGGGTGAGCCTGTTGATGCCTGAGTCTTTCCCATTTGAAAGAAAAAAGCACCAGTGGTTTTGGTTTGTTCATTCCCACCTCCCCCTCACCCCACCCAAGAATCCACAACAGTCCCTGGACCCTGCCAATGGAATAGTTGCACTCACCAACACAGCAGCAGAAAACCCTCTTGCCCAAGAACCCACAAAGGTCCCTGGGCCCTGCTGATCAGCATAGTTGTGCTCACCGACACAGCAGTAGAAACACTAGTTTTCCTTCTAGACCACAAGGAGGACCAAGGAAGTTTGGATTTAGTTGCCCTTACTGACGCATTCTCAAAAAACTACTAGAGTCCTAAGAATTCTCCTGTTAGTATTGGGACCTTACTCCTGTCCTATAAAGATGTTATGCCCCAAAAATGAAGTGGAGGGCCATACCCTGAGAAAGGGAAGGATCTCCATGGTTGGAAGAGTGATGCCTTTTGTCCTCATTTTTCATCATATGAATAGGAAGGATATCATATGAATAGGAAGGATATCACCATATCCTAGCTTCAGGAAAAGCTTTTGTTAGGCTTGCTAGTCTGAGGAGGGATCCTAAAATTCCACATAGTCCCCCCTGCAATGGGGCTTTGTGTAAAAATTATGTCTTTCTGATTAGTGAGCCTGGGTGCCTAAAGAAGGGAACAGAGTCCTGAAGTTTATACTAGAAGTCATTCTTATCAGAGAAATTAGAAAAGCACAAGAGACAGGGAATGGTTTTTAGAAGTGGGATTAGTCTCGGAGAAGAGAGGTGAGAGGAAGTTTGTCTGACAGGCATTAGGACCCAGGAGATAAGGAGCAGGATAGATAGGATAGATGGGCGAATCTTGCTTGGGCGACGTGACTTTGAGAGTTCCACCCATGGCTACAGGGTCAACCAACTTTTTGTTGGGATCCCAGAGCTGAATGGCTTTCCTCTCTGTCGACCTTTGGCTCAGCCCAGAAGTACAGGAAAAGCAGAAGTTGGTTCCAGGTAAACCAACGCTCTCAACTCCGAAGAGTTGGGGGTTGTTAGACAGCCCTGTCCCAGAAAGCCTGACACCCATGTCTTTAGTCTGGTGGCCACGCTAGTCACTTTTAACTGGCCAAAAGGTGCCCAGTGTTTAGCCCCCAAATTCTAAAGAAAAATAGGACAGAATATCAAGCAAAAGGGATCCAACAGTACTCACTGCTTGGTGATGGTCCTTTCATGGTCAAAAAAGATGTGTCCGGAGTTGGTTCCTTCCAGTGAGTTCTTGGTCTCACTGACTTCAAGAATGACACTGCGGACCTTCACGGTGAGTGTTACAGCTCTTAAAGATGGTGTGTCCGGAGTTTTTTCTTTCAGATGTGTCCAGAGTTGCTTCCTTCCAGTGGGTTCATGGTCTCACTGACCAAGAATGAAGCCACAGACCTTCATGGC
>NW_016828988.1:0-496 GCF_001698545.2 Rhinopithecus bieti | reverse complement strand
ATCAGAAAGCTGATTCTAGTTTTATCTCAGGATATTTCCTTTGTCACCATAGACTTCAATGCACACCCAAATATCCTATTACAGATTCCCCCAAAACAGTGCTACTATACTGCTCCATGAAAAGAGTGGTGTAACTCTGTGAAATGAATTCACACATCACAAAGCTGTTTCTTAGTAAGCTTCTTAATAGTTTTATCTGAGGATATTTCCTTTTCACCATGTTCCTCTATGCATTCTCACGTATTCCTTTGCAGATTCCACGGAAAAAGTGTTAGCAAACTTCACAATGAAAAGAATGGTGTAACTTGGTGAGATGAATTAACACAACACAAAGCTGTTTCACAGAAAATTCTTTTGGTTTCTATAAGAGGATGTTTCCTTTGTCACAAGAGACTTCAATGCGCTCCAAAATAACCTAGTATAGATTCCACGAAAACAGTGTTATCAAACTTCTCAGTGAAAGGAACGGTGTAACTCTGTAAGATGGATTCACACA
>NW_016828987.1:22248-35517 GCF_001698545.2 Rhinopithecus bieti | reverse complement strand
CACCAACTTTAAAAAAAAAGAAAAAAAGATTAACAGAAATTTTTAAAAATGGAAATAATTGAAGAAGTAGACGATGTTCATGTTCATGGAATTAAATACTCAGTATCATAAAACTATGAATCTTCTCAAATTGATATAGTGTGTGTGTATGTATATATTTCTAACAAATATCGTGATTACAGTTCTTCTCTCTGTAGTTAACAAGCTCTCTGATACGTATGTATCATATGCATAAATATGTATATATATGAAGAAATAAAAAAGCTAAGAATAGCAATAATAATTTTGGAGAAAAACACAGCAGGATGTTTTGCTCTTTAAGATATCAAGATTTATTTTAAAGTCATGCTCTTAAGATAATATGATATTGGAGCAATGATAAATATACACCAATGGAACAAAAAGGGAGGCAAGAAACAGACTTACATACAAGGATATTTCATCTATATAAATGGGCATCGTACTACACTGCAGAAGGATGACCTTTTTATTCAGTGACACTATCTCAAATAGATTTTCCAGAAGTCAAGCTGATATTAAAAGCAAAAATCAAGTCTGAGTGGACTGTAAATCTAAATAAGGAAGGCAGTCGAATAATCTTCTAGAAGATATTATGAAAGAATGCATCTATTACCTGTGGTATGAATATAAATAAATATTTAACCAAACACCAAAGGCATTAACTAAAAATGAAACGACTTTTAATTTGGGGTCTATTTAAATTAAGAACTTCTTTCACCAAAAGACACAATTATGACAGTGAAAACACAATCCACAGGGTTGCAGAAGATATCTGTAAGACATATTGAGACAAATAGATCTTGTGAAGTGCAGATAAAAAGACTCTTAAAATTAATTTTTAAAAGTCAGATAACCCTCAACCTAAGTGTCCATCAACAAATAAATGGATACAGAAAATGTCACATATGTAAATAATAAAAGGTTATTCAACCATATATAAGAAAGAAATTCTGTCATTTTCAGCAACATGGATGAGGCTAGAGGGCACTGTGTTAACTGAAGTAAGCCAGGCACAGAAAGATAAACATTGTATGCTCTCACTCATGTGTGGAAGCTAAAATAGTTTATCTCATGGAGGTAGAGCATAGAATGGCAGATACTAGAGACAGGGAAAGGTAGCAGGGAGAGAGTAAGCAAAAGAGCTTCATTAATGGATACAAAAAATACAGTTAGCTAGAAGAAGTTCTATTGTTCTATAGCACAGTAGGGTGACAACAGTTATCAATAATGTATATTTCAAAATAGCTGGAAAAGAAGATGTGGAATGTTTTCAACACAAAGAAATGATGAATGAGGTCATGGATATATCAATTACCCTGATTTGACCATTATATATTATGTGCATGTATCAAAATGTCACATGTACCGTATAAATATGTACAATTATGTGTCAATAAAACTAAAAACTGTTTTAAACACTTAGAAAATCCAATTCATAAACATACGGGCAGAGTCTTCGCTAAGTAAATTTTTTCAGTAAAAAAAGAGTAAATTCAAATGGCCAATGTACATATTAAAAAGTGCTCAGTCTCATTAATTATCAGGTAAATTTGTTAATAAAATCTGGAATAAAATAGTGCTGCACACCCAACACAATGGCTACATCTCCAACATACATTAGAAAGTCTGGGCCGGGCGCGGTGGCTCACGCCTGTAAGCCCAGCACTTTGGGAGGCGGAGGCGGGAGGATCACGAGGTCAGGAGATCGAGACCATCCAGGCTAACACTGTGAAACCCTGTCTCTACTAAAAATACAAAAAATTACCGGGCGTGGTGGCGGGCGCCTGTATTCCCAGCTGCTTTGGAGGCTGAGGCAGGAGAATTGCGTGAACCCGGAGGCGGAGCTTGCAGTGAGCCGAGATCGCGCCACTGCACTCCAGCCTGGGTGACAGCGCGAGACTCTGTCTCAAAAAAAAAAAAAAAAAAAAGTCTTCAAATCTGCATGAATCACGTAATCATATATACTGCTAGAGGAAGTATAAACTTACCCAAGCACTTTGGAAAACAGTTTCGTATTATCTACCAAAGTTGAATGTAAAACACTCTGTCAATTCCACCTCTACATATATGTTCAGTAGACACGCATGCACACCAAGTATAAATATTAAGCTGAAGAAGCTAGGCACGAAATTACATGTAAAATATGACTATAAAAAATTCAAGATAGAAAAGCTAACACAAACTGTTGGAAATCTAGATGGTGGTGATCTTCCGGGAGTGGGAAGAAGGGAGGATTGATCATGCTGGCATTCTTCAACTTTTTAACCTCAGTTGTGATTACACAGATAATCATTTTATAATAACTTATTGAACTATATATTTCTGTATGGAACACATATAATAAAATATAATAAAGTTTTTATTATATGAAAACTGAATGTATAATAAAAGTTTTAGGATATTCATACACACATGAATTTATAAAATTGTTAATTTAAATTTAAGCTAGGAACCCACATTTAAACATGAACATAATAGTTGTATCAGGGTCCTCCAGAGAAACAGAACCAACAGAATATACACAAGGGGTGCATGAGTGTGTGCATGTGTACATGTGTATACACAGCTGATCCTTGAACAACAAAGAGGTTAGGGGTGCTGAGCCCCTGCAAGGTCAAAAATTTGTATATAATTTTTGTCTCCCCAAAACTTAATTATGAATAGCCTATTGCTGACTGGAAGCCTTACCAATAACATAATCAGTTGATTAACACATATTTTATGTTTTATGTATTATATTCTATATTCTTACAATAAAGCAAGCGAGTAAAGAAAATGTTATTAAGAAAATCAAAAGAAAGACAGTATATTTACTATTCATTAAGTGAAAATGAGTGATCATAAAAGTGTATAACCAACAATCTCCTTGTTGAGTAAACTGAGTAGGAAGAGGAAAGGTTGGCCTTGCGGTCTCAGTGGTGGGAGAGGCACAAGAAAATCCATGTATAAGTGGACCATGCAGTTCAAACCTGTGTTGTTCAAGTGTTATGAGAACAAAATTGGCAATTTGTCATGTATGACTAGACCCAAGCCCTATAAATGCATGTCTAAAACCACTAAACAGTAATTTCAGGGAAAAGCTATAGAAATTGATTTTATCAGGACTCTCAGGATCTTAGTTCCATGTTACCCTTGTTTGGTAGTCAGGCAATCAAGCATTACAAAAAAAAAAAAAAAGAATGAGAAAAGGGCATTCTCCCCATTGTGGAAGAAAAGAAACTCAGCACAACTTCTGGACTTTGTTGATCTCAGGAAATGTAGAGCATACCAGGCCAGGGGTTTGGGAAACACTAGAGATAGCATGCTCCCATAGCCATTGGGATGGTCACATTGGCCTTTGTAGCTGTAATAATCAATGTTCAAACATCTCATAAAACTTATGGGCAGCATCTATCAAGGTGAGAAACATGAAGAATGTGATATAAAAATAACCTGTTTATAAAGTTATGAGACACTGATGTGAAGTACTGGGTGATACCTAGTAGGAATTTTAAAACTTGCATAAGGCTAAGTGCAGTGGGCTCATGCCTATAATCCCAACACTTTGGAAGGCCAAAGCAGGAGGTTCCCTTGAGCCCAATAGTTAGGGAAAAGCCTGGACAACATAGCGATTAACACATAACCCTGTCTTTACAGGAAAAAAAAATAATAATAATGTGCCTGTGGTCCCAGCTACTCTGGAGGCTAAGGCGGGAGGATTGCTTGGACCTGGAAGGTTGAGGCTGTAATGACCTGTGTTTGCATCACTGAACTTCAGAATGGGTGACATATTGAGACCCTGTTTCCAAAAAGAAACTGCATAAAAGGCAGTGATAAGCATCAGTGAAATATTAATATAAATATTTTTTAGACAAAAGCTGGTTAGGCCAGGAAAATCATGTCTCTTTTTCACACACACACACACACACACACACACACACACACACACATATGAATTTTACTTTTAACATTTACTAATTTTAAAAAATGCTAAATTTCCTGTTCCAATGAATATCTGTTGAATTAAATTATTATACACATAGAAAGTTTGACCTCAGGGAGTCACTCTAATTTTTCATGAAATAGTAAATGTAAACAACAAATCATCCATTAACATTGGCCATTTATGACTATTTTATATTTAAATATAGACATTATTTTCAAAATGAATTTATATCTACTCAAGTTTATGAAAGAAATGCTTTCATAGTTCACTCCAGTTCATTCTATTTCAATTTTATAGTATTAACGTCTATGCTAACAAATCCTTAAGACATANAAGTTTGACCTCAGGGAGTCACTCTAATTTTTCATGAAATAGTAAATGTAAACAACAAATCATCCATTAACATTGGCCATTTATGACTATTTTATATTTAAATATAGACATTATTTTCAAAATGAATTTATATCTACTCAAGTTTATGAAAGAAATGCTTTCATAGTTCACTCCAGTTCATTCTATTTCAATTTTATAGTATTAACGTCTATGCTAACAAATCCTTAAGACATGTTTTAAAGTAATTTTAAAATAAATAATATTCTCCAAAATTGCTTATCATTTAAAAAAAATTCCAAGAAAAAATTGATACACAAATTTCTATATAGAGCTCTGCTCTTAATCTTCATAATATATTGTAAATAAGATGTTATATTCATAATTCTACTTGCATTTTAAATATTTAATTGCAACTTACACAAGTCCTGCAGAAGATTCTACTTCCTAACATTCTTAAATCTACTCTGCTATAGCTATGACTTGGGGTAAAATAAAAGTTGTGTTTTTTTGTTTTGTTTTGTTTTGTTTTAATGAAAGCACAGGTGGCACCTTATACGATTTCACTGTGCCCTATTATAGTCCTAAGAAATATTTTGTGATTACAAGTTGTTATTCTGAACTCTACCTCAATGTCCACTCTAATTTTTTACCTTTTTTTAATGTTAAAATACAGCTATTTCTGAAGACAGTTGAGAATGTATTTTCTCAAATCATACTCCCTGGATTTGACTCTGGACCATACATAACCCCTCTAAGCCCATTTCTGTTCTTACCTGCATGACAAGGATAACAGGGTCATTGTTTGTATTAAATGAGGTAATATACATATAAATATCTTGGTAGAGTACTTCACATATATTTAGTGCTTAATATATCATTACAATTATCATAATAGTGATGATGAAAATATAAGACTTGCTTGAATTGTAACTTGGAATTTACAAATTATGACATTTACTAAAAGCAAACATAATATCACATTGGCATAATCTAAGAATAAGAGGATTCATGCTAATAAATATTTCTTAGTGATACTGATTATAGGAAGAAGTGATACCAGTCACACTGCTGCTCATTTGGTTTGTTTCATTGTTTTAAATCCAATCTATTCATCAGGATCTAGAAATGACAATATGAACACAATATATATTAATTTTCTATCCCCACATCCAATTTTACATAAAATTAAAAAATAAGACAAAGCAAATATGTTCCCAAGAAATACTAAGCCATAAGAAAACTTAAATGGTATGTTTTCTTCTAAACCAATGATCTTAAAAACCTTGAAAAACTAATTTCCTAAACGTTGGATAAAATTCTCAATCAAAATCTTAGAAAGAATAATACACATGAAACCTTCTATCCTTCATGTGCTTGGAATAAAAGATAATATAGTGGGAGTATAATTACTTTAACCCAATCTGGTAACAGAAAACATATTCATTATCAGATAAACTATAAGATGATTTCCTCTATGACATTTTTCACCATAGGAACTCATTACTAGTTCCCTCCTTGACACTGAAACTTCAACTGAATATTTGAAATCTATTTTTTATATATGATTTTTCTAGATTCATTTATTTTAAAAGTGAAATTCCATTTAATTGATACTCCTTCTTTAACATGAATGATAATTGCTTTCTTATGATAATTAAATATTCTTTATTCCATTATTTATTTTTTAAAGTTAGCAAATATCTATTTCTGACTTCTGTATCAACACTTGTTCCATTACGACTTTTGTATTAAGCATAATGCTAAAGGGAATTGCTCCAAATATAACTGTTTTCTTTCCCAGGGTCCCTGTCCCCCAGAATCTGAAATTAATTGTATTGTTTAAAAACTAGAAAAAAAGGACCAGGCCAGTTGCATCCATCAAGTGTATAGAACAAATATCTAGATATGAAATTGCCTTATGTAACTGCATTTGTGAAAACATAAACATTTGGCAGTCATTTCCACTCACACAGTCCCTGACAAATAATATAATGATAATGGTAATAATATTAATAAAATAATAGTAATAAAGTTGTGTTTTAGTGGTGAGGTGTTTTGTAAACAAGCTTATTAACCTCCCTGTGTTTCTTCATTCACATAACGTGGGTAATAATACTTGCTACACAAAGCAACTAACATCTCACAAATATTTTCTAAATTATAAGGACATTAAACATTGTTAATTTACAATTTATATGTTCTAAGATAGTTTTATGAGAAAAGAGATATTTTTATCCCTTGCCATTTCATTGTATTTCTCTTACCCTATTGATTTCAACTTAAGTTTGTCTCTTTGCAGTTTATGCAATCAATAGATATATATTGAATTTTATATGCATAAGATGCTGTCATAAGTGCTGAAAGAGAAACAAGAATTAAAACAATGTTGCCAACACACAAAAAAATTTCTTTCTGTCAAGGCTTTACCTTCAAATAAAAAAATCAAAACAATGCAAATGTTTCCAGAAATTACATGAAAAACAGTGAACTTGCAAATTAAGATTATTCAAAATTTGCTGTGGGCTTAGTTAATCACAATGTTTAATTCAATCACGGACTTATGAAGCCGCTACTATATACAGGCACTTTGCTGCATGCTGGGATATCAAAGCAATTCACAATCTGCCCAAGATATTAACAAAAATAAAAATATTATGTGAATAGTTTATAATATTATTTGGTCTTTAAGTCAGATTTAACAATTGTGCATAAAAAATATTCAAGCATTTAAAATGTAGATAGTGGGATAAAGTAAACAGTAATTTGAAAAACATATTTGACAATAGCTAGACCATTAACAGCAACTTGGAGTATTTCTCTCTCTCATGCACCTCTGACTCTAGAAAGTATTAATGCTTTTTCTCTCATTGCCTTAGTTTCTTTCATGTTTCTGGTCTTACTTTTTCACTCACTCATCTGTAACCTTTATGTCATTGTAAAGTACAAGCAAAACATCAGGCTATACAGTGGGAAGAGCAGAGTATTGAGATTCTTCTGATCAGTGATCTTGCTCACATAACTGCAGACATAGAGTGTAAGCTTAATAAGACTACATTGAGAATTCTCATCTCAAAGTGTATAGGTTTTGCCTGTGTGATGCCTACATTTGTCTGTATAATCTCTTTTGATTCTTACCGAGATGTTTAAAATAAATCATGTCATTAAAAAATGTATGTTTCAATGTTAAAAGCAACTAAATTATTGTTTTACTTCTATAAATTTTGATACCTTAAATTATATGTTCAAATCAGACTTGAATAGAAAACTAAATTGCATTACTTATTGAGAAATTTTGTTAGAGCACAAAATATGTCTAAAATGGAATGTCAACTTTAAGGTAAATGGTTAATGCTATACTTTACTCTTAGACATTAAAAATGCAAATCAAAACCAAAAACAACATTTAAAACTAAAACAGAAGCCATCAGTTGCATCCTCAAACTAGGAGATATCTGCAATGTAAAACACAATACATAAAGGATGTAAGATTAAAAATGAAAACCAAATGTACAGAGTAAAGGAAGATGAAGGAATAAGTCTATAAGAAGCAAATCCATTTGTTCTGGAACTCCCCATAACTGGAAGTATCAGGTGGGACAGAAGTCAGCAGTAAAACATTAGCAGTAAAGCAAAAATCTAAAGAGGGAGCAGTTAGAGCACCAGGTTCTCCCACCTAGCTCAACCTGACAAACATCTTTTCTCTATTCTTGAAGGTGGTGGAAAAAATCATTCTCTACAAAGATTGAATGAAGAAAGCTCTGGATTTGAAAACACCAGGCACAGAAAAGAGAGAAAATGTTGTGATGTGCTGAAAATAGTGAATTATTTGGTTGGTGCAAAAGTAATCGCATATTTTTTTTGCCATTATTTTTAATGGTAAAGGCCACAATTGCTTTTGCACCAACCTAATAGTTGAAAATCCAGAGACATATTTATAGCCTCAAGGCAAGAGATTAAAAAGTCTCTTCTCCTGAAAATTCTAAACCACACTAGAGAAAAGATTTATATAAACCAACATTTAAGTGTCTTTCACTGGAAAAACCACTTTATTGTAAATGTGATCTGCAAAAAGGCTGGCCATGAACACAAAGCTCTCAAATGTTTCTGAATTCCTCATTCTCAAATATAAATGAACTACCAAATACTTTTGAGTAATTTCCAAAAACTTCCACCATTACAAACCACAACAAAATACAAAGACAAAACTTAGGAAAAACAGAAACACTATAGGATCAAGAAAGTACATACTTCCCCAAATAAATTTAGAGTTAATATACTCATAAAAATGACACATGTAGCAATTCGCAAAACTGGTGCAGGATGCTAGAAAAATGATTAGAAAGCATCAAAAAACTCATGGAATAGGAAATTGAGAAAGAAAAATAAACAAGTAATAGAACATAAAACTAAGAAAATGTCCTAGTTAGTAGTATAAAACATCAAATAATGAAAAGAAAAACAGGAGAGAAAAGGAAATAAAAGATTAATCCAGTAGAGTCAATACTTAACTAATAAGAATCTCAACACAAGAAAGTAAAGAACATGTTGAAGGAATATTATGAACCTATTTTAACACTGAAGGAAATGAGTCTACAAATTGAAAGGATCTAGTAAACACTGAACAAAATTATTTCAAGAAGACTCACAGCAAAATAAGTCACTGGAAATTTTCAAACATCCGATAGTAAGCGAATTTAAAAGCATCCAGAGAAACAGCACGAACAAGTAGCGTTGGACTTTTCAACAGCAACATTAAAAATTATATAATCACGGAGCATAGCCTTCAAAATTCTGAGATAAAATAATTTAGAATTGTATACTACTCCAAATATCAGGCAAGTGTAAAGTTGGAATTAAGATGGCTTCAAACATGCAAAATCTGTTTTTTAAATTTACATTTCATGTATCCTTTCTCAGAAATATACTAAACCAAGTATTGCGCCAAAACTAGGGAGTAAACTAAGAAAACGAAGACAGGAATCCAAGAATCAGAGGATCCAGCAGAGAAAAGAAGCGAAAGTAACTCTCAAAATAGCAGGTGGTCAGGAAGCCCCTACAACCAATTTGGATGGGAAAGGGGAATGGGAGTTTCCAGGAGGAGATCCCCAAGAAGAGAAAAGCAGACAATCTTACAGCTTTGATCATTTAGAAAATACTGTGTGCATGTGTGTGTGTGTTTTCTACAGAATAAAATGTTCTTCAATAAAAGAAATATATAGTAGATTTCTTGGCTCAGCAATGAATTATTTGCACTGCTTAAATAATAACTCTGGATACTAATTTCAGCAAAAAGTGAAGCGTTAGTTTGGAGGATGAGAGAAGGGAAGAGAATGTATAAAGGAGTTTAGTCTTCATTAAATTATTGAAGAATGGTATATTGATATGCGAAACAAAGACTAGGCAAAACAACAACAACAACAACAAAAAACACAACATAGCAGTTTCATGTGCTCTCTCTCTTTCACACACACACACACAGACACACACAGTGTTCAAATGCAGTCCAGGCCTTTATGAACTCATCAGTATTTCAGGTTCCCTCCATATTTCTGTTTCCATATTCTGACAATTGGTTTCTGTATTAGGGTCTCTATTGCTGCCATAACCAATTACCACAAACTAAGTCGCTTAACCCAAACAATTAGTATCTTACATTTCTGTAAGTCAGATATTCAGCATGAGTCTTACTGAGCCAAACTTAAGGTGTCAGTGGAATTGCATTTCTTTTTGAGGTATTAGGAGAGAATATTTCTCCTTGCCTTTTACAGCTGTTACGGATCACTTGCATTCCCTGAATCAAGGTCCTTTCCTCCATCTTCAGAGCTAGTAAGGCTAATTATTGGCAGAGCAAAAAGGGAACAAAGATCTACGAGTTCATTGGTAAACACTACTCTCTAGCTATTGACAAGAAGACGCGGAGATTTTGTCAATTTCCTGGACAGAGACAACCAAGTCTCTGCCTGAAATTCAACAGCTACTTGTACCTTAGGGGAAAAGAACTCTGTAGACAAAGTAAGCAAAGAGCCTAAAGCAGTCTCCTCAATATGAGATAATATTTTATAAAAATGTTGTCAGTACAGATGTGGTTTACAAATATATTTTTGAGGGGTTTACTTTCCAACTATCTCACTATGCAAAAGCAGCATGGTTTCCTTAACTTTGGACCTTGCTTTATGTATCCACCAATAGTATCACCTACTGGCCTATGAGTGGCATGAGCTAGTGAGAGGTGACAATGTGCTAGCAGCCCTCACTTTCAGCGCCTCCTTGGCCTCTGCATCCACTCTGGCGGCGCTTGAGGAGCCCTTCAGCCCGCCATCGCAGAGCCCGCCATCGCAGAGCCCGCCATCGCAGAGCCCGCCATCGCAGAGCCCGCCATCGCAGAGCCCGCCATCGCACAGCCCGCCATCGCACAGCCCGCCATCGCACAGCCCGCCATCGCACAGCCCGCCATCGCACAGCCCGCCATCGCACAGCCCGCCATCGCACCGTGGGAGTACCTCTCTGGGCTGCCTGAGGCCCGGAGCCGCCTCCCTCTGCTTGCGGGGTAGGTGTGGAGGGAGAGGCGCGCAGGAACTCGGGCTGTGCCCGGCGCTCGCGGGCCACTGCCAGTTCCGGAGGGCGCGGGCACGGGCTCGCGGTCGGCGGGCCCGCACACTAAGCTGCAGGCAGGCGCCACCCGCCCAGGGCAGTGAGGGGCTTAGCACCCGGGCCAGCAGCTTAGCACTCCCCCGCCAGCGCTGCACTCGAATTCTCCCCGGGCCTTAGCTGCCTCCCACTGGAGGAGGGCTCCAGACCTACAGCCCGCCACTCAGCTCCCCACCTGCGGTGGGCCCCCCCGCGGCCTGAGCCTCCTCCAGGGGCGCTGCCCCCTGCTCCCTGGCGCAGGGTCCCATGGACAACCCAAGGGCTGAGGAGTGCAGGCGAGGCTCAGGACTGGCGGGCAGCTCCACCTGCAGCCCCACTGCTGGATCCACTAGGTGAAGCCAGCTGGACTCCTGAGCCAGATGGGGACTTGCAGAACTTTTATATCTAGCCAGAGGATTGTATGTGTACCAATCATCACTCTGTATCTAGCTAATCTGGTGGGGACTTGGAAAATTTTTATGTCTAGCTAGAGAATGGTAAATACACCAATCAGCACTCTGTGTCTAGCTCGAGGTTTGTAAATACACCAATGGGTACTCTGTGTCTAGTTCAAGGTTTGCAAATACACCAATTGGTACTCTGTGTCTAGCTAACCTGGTGGAGACTTGGAGAACTTTTCCCTCTAGCAGTGTGTCTAGCTCAAGGATTGTAAATGCACCAATCAGCACTCTGTCAAAATGGACCAATCAGCGCTCTGTAAAATAGACCAATCAGCTCTCTGTAAAATGGACCAATCAGCAGGATGTGGGTGGGGTCAGATAAGGGAATAAAAGCTGGCTGCCCCAGCTAGCGGTGGCAATGCTCTTGGGTTCCCACCCACGTTGTGGAAGCTTTGTTCTTTTGCTCTTTGCAATAAATCTTGCTGCTGGTCACCCTTTGGGTCCACGCTGCCTTTATGAGCTATAACACTCACCAGGAAAATCTGCAGTTTCACTCCTGAAGCTAATGAGACCACTAACCCACCAGAAGGAAGAAGCTCCAGACATATCTGAAAGTCTGAAGGAACCGGGCACACCATCTTTAAGAACTGTAACACTCACCGCGAGGGTCACCGCGAGGGTCCGCAGCCTCATTCTTGAAGTTAGTGAGATCAAGAACCCACCAATTCTGGACACACTAGGGCCGGTGGTAGAATATACTCTGCCTAATGCCTTATATAATATGAGAACAAAAGTCAATGAGAGGTAGATTCCCCTATGGAAACCCTGACCAGGTTCCTCTTTCTTTTGAAACAGAGTCTTTCTGGGAATTGATCATGAGTATATTTTAATTGTTTCTAATATTCTCCCTAAGATGCTGCAGAACACAGCCTTTAATTTAATTTTAGCAAGTTTAAAGGCTGGGTGGAAACGGGAAAATTCCTTTTCCTCAATAGCTGTTCTCCATTTTCACTGAATGCTCCTATTTTGCATACTATATGGTAACAACTGCTGACTTCACAATTCTGTAAGCTGCCTATGAAACTAGTGCTGGATCAGACACCCCATCACCTGGGCCTTGTTATTGAAACGTATTTTCTAAGGAGCGAATACTCTTGACTAAGAAGTACATTAGTCGGGGTTGTTTAGAAAACTAGAACTAATCAGATAGAGAGAGAGAGAGAGATGATGCGGAATTAGCTCACACCATTATGGAGGATGACAAGTTCCAAGGTCTGCACTCAGTTAGCTAGAGACACAGGAAAGCCACTGGGGTAGTTACAGTCAAGTCCAAAGGCCTGAAAACCAGGTGTGCCAATAGTTGTAGTAACAGTTTGAACACCAGCAGGCTGAAGACCCAGGAAGAGCTGATATTTCAGTGTGAGTCAGGATGCAGGAAGAATCTATGCTCCTCAGCTTTAAGACAGTCAGGTGAGAGGAATTCCGTCTTATTTGGTGGTGGGCGGAGGGGTCAACCGTTTTGTTTTATTCAGAACTTTAATTGGATAAGGGCCACCTACATTAAGAAGGGTATGCTGCTTTATTCAGTCTACCAATTTAAATGTTAAATAGTAAACTCAGTCAAAATCCCTTCACAAACTCATAATAATGCTTGATCAGATATTACGAACCATAATATCTGGGCACCCAATGGGCTTTTTAAATTGTCACATAACATTCATCATTACAAGTAGCTTGCTTATTAAAAGATATTTCCTTCTGTGGGCAACTCTATCTCACTTATTTCAAAAAAACTAGTGAGCCTATTTTAGAGCAGAGCTGAAACCAACAGCTATACATTCCCAGCCAAATAAAAGCTATTTCTTTTGGTGTGAGTTTGTCTTTGTTACTAATTTAAAAAAAAAAAATTTGGAACACTGGGATCATTAGGTGTCTAGAATTATAATTGTTAAAAAAAAAAAA
>NW_016828987.1:18194-20887 GCF_001698545.2 Rhinopithecus bieti | reverse complement strand
TCACCGCCCTGGCCCAACCTCTTCCTCTGCCAGCCTATATAAGGCAAGACCCTGCATTCAATAAACGAGACTTGATCAGGCTATTTGTCTTGTCTCTATTTCTCGTGTTTTCTTGTCTCCTCCATTCCCACTCCCCCTTCCAGGGCCCGTTCGACTGTCCTGCAGGTCGGGACAATGTTGTATATTTTGATTGACTTGATTTTGCAGTTTCCAGAGGTTTCTAAGAAGATAAGTAGTTTAAAATGTTTTTTGTGTGTTCCCACATACATAAAATGCTAATATAGAAAAATGATTCTTTCCCTATCCGAGTATCCTACATTTTGTAATGTGACCACCGAACTAAGTTTTCTTTTTAACACTATTATTCATTTGCCATTCATTCAACGTTCTCCCTTTTGCTCAGAAAATAGGAAACTCAATTTCTGTGATGGTCAATGGAACTTTCGACAATTTAATGAAGAAACCTGGAGAGTCAAAGGGTAAGCAGAGAGATGTTTTTTCCTTATATGAGGAAGCAGCACTGAAGTGGTAAATACGTGGTTTTATTTATGTTCTTAGTATTGTAGCCTGGCCTGCCTGCCCCTAGTTTTAAACTGAGAAGCATCTCAGAGAATTCTCTGAACAATAACTATTCTTTTCATTTTCTCATGATTTGCTACCTATATTAGATGGGAGTAGAAAACACAGCTAGTTCAAATTGAAGCAAGAATAGTGTTTCCTAACATCCATTTTCTTCCTGCTCTTCATCTCTCTCTCCCCACCTTGGCTAGCCAGGGAAATTTATTATAACTTATATACCACAAAAGAATTTCAGGCTGTATTCTACTGAATTGTGAAACATACATGAAATACATGACCTAGGATAGGCAAGAGTAGTAATACACTTGGGCTTCTGCCTCCCCTATGATTCTATTTAAAACCACCTAATGCCTCTATTTATATGAGGAAGGAAAAAGGCAATCTATATCACTAAGGGAAGTATCGCAGCCAGGTTCTGTTGCCTAAGAAAATCTTGTATGAGACCAACGATAGCACTTATATGTGGTTAGAACAACACATTGTTAGTGAATATCCAGGCACAAAATAATGATTATAGTAATAACAATATTATAGTAAACAATAAGTAAGGATGACTGTGGGACATCATCTGATTAAAAATGTAAAAAATCAAGAGGGCTTGAAAATATTGGAGTTAAACTAAACCAATAATTCTCAAGTGGGGTGATTTTGCCCCCCAGTGGGGCAGTTGGTAGTGTTTGGAGACACTTTTGGTTGTCCTAACTAGGGTATTCTACTGGTATGTAATAGGTAAAGTTCAGAGATGCTGCTAAATCATCCTACAACACAGAGGACAGCCCCCACACAGCAAATAATTCATGGTTTAAAGTTTAATAATTCTGTGGTTGAGAAATGCTGGGTTAGACATTAATTTTTAAATCTACTAATTGTAAGAGACAAAAAACTGAAAGAATAAGCATAATAGAGTGCATTATTTTGGGTAATAAAATGGGATCACTCTGAGATGCTATATTATACATTTAAAGCAGACAGGAAATATATCAAATGAAATACATCTTCCAAAATCCCTGGAGATTGCATTTGAAGCAAATTCTGCTCACTTCAACACTCTCATCTTTTCCAGTAGCTAACAGTTCAGCTTCCATTGCAGTTTTAAAATTTCTAGGTTTTCCTAGAAATGTTACAAATAAAGAGCAGAGAGCTGGTGAGATATAGTCTCCTGTATATAACAGCAGTCTATCTTCTGTCACTAGCTGAAATGGATCTTTCCCAACAACTGTGTTTTAAGTACCTTCACTGCTCAAAGGTCACGACCTTCCCTCTAAAGCCTTCCCAACTCCCCTAGGAAAGACATAATCATTTTTCCCCCTCTTGTTCTCCAAGAATACTTAGTGCACCTCTCAGTTACAGCTCTTCTTACATAGTAAGTATTAGCAAATATTTCTTATCATTTAATCTCAGAAAGCCCTCTGTGAGCTCATGCAGGATAGAGACCACACCTTACTTATTTTTCTTAAAACTGAGCACAGGCTGCGCTCACACCTGTAATCTCAGCACTTTGGGAGACCGAAGCAGACAGATCACCTAAGGTCAGGAGTTTGAGACCACCGTGGCCAACATGGTGAAACCCCGTCTCTATTAAAAATACAAAAATTAGCCGGGCATGGTGGCAGGCACCTGTAATCCCAGCTACGAGGGAGTCTGAGGCAGGAGAATCGCTTGAACTCAGGAGGTAGAGGTTGCAGTGAGCTGAGATCGTGTTATTGCACTCCAGCCTGGGTGACAAGAGCGAAACTTCATCTAGAAAACAAACAAACAAACAAAAAAAGCAACTGAGCACAGACCCTGGAACAGAGTAGATGCTCAAGATGCTTAATAAATATTCGTGGAATGAGTAAATGACAATGAATTTGTAACTTGGATTATTAGATTCAGGAGATCTTGATTTGAATCTGTGTGCTTAATGTTACTAAATATGGTTTAAAACTGTTTCCATCCAGATTTTGCCTAAGTAATATAACACAGAACACAGTTATATCCTCTTCAGAATTTAGAGTTAGAGACCTGCAGAGGGCACAGAGTTTGAGTGGGCAAGACCTGCAGCTCCAGAGAACATTATGTGTCAGTCAGTGTACGTGCAGAGACAGGAAGGAAGGGAGGGAGGGAGGGAGGGA
>NW_016828987.1:12458-15305 GCF_001698545.2 Rhinopithecus bieti | reverse complement strand
TATATATATATATATACACATATACTTTAAGTTCTGGGATACATGTGCAGAATGTGCAGATTTGTTACATAGGTATACACATGCCATGGTGGTTTGCTGCACCCATCAACCCATCATCTACATTAGGTATTTCTCCTAATGCTATCCCTCCCCTAGCCCCCCACCCTACAACAGGCCCTGGTGTGTTATGTTCCCCTCCTCATGTCCAGATGTTCTCATTGTTCAACTCCTACTTATGAGTGAGAACATGTGGTGTTTGCTTTTCTATTCTTGTGTTAGTTTGCTGAGAATGATGGTTTCCAGCTTCATCCATGTCCCTGCAAAGGACATGAGTTCATCCTTTTGTATGGCTGCATAGTATTCCATGGTGTATATGTGCCACATTTTCTTTATTCAGTCTATCATTGATGGGCATTTGGGTTGGTTCCAAGTGTTTGCTATTGTGAACAGTGTTGCAATAAACATACATGTGGATGTGTATTTATAGTAGAATGATTTATAATCCTTTGAGTATACACCCAGTAATGGGATTGCTGGGTCAAATGGTATTTCTGGTTCTAGATCCTTGAGGAATCTCCACACTGTCTTCCAGAATGGTTGAGCTAATTTACACTCCCACTAACAGTGTAAAAATGTTCCTATTTCTCCACATCAGAGAAGAAGTCTTCTAAAGCTAGATGCACTGCAGGTAGAAACATACTCCATTGGCTCTTCCTTGAAAGGTGATTTTAATTTGGAATATTAACATATTTTAAGTGAAAGAAATACTTAAGATAATTCTTGGAAAGAATTTCTTCTCACTCTACGACTGCATGGCCACATCACAAGCTCTGGATGTGGAGACTATGACTAGAGTATAGATTATAACTACTTAAAGTCAAGCATCAAGTGTTTCATTTCCTTCATACCTTCCCCACATCTTTTTATTCTGATCTGTTCACAAGCAGCGCATGATAAACATTGACTCAATATATGAGTCAATGATCTCTACATACCTAAACGCAGATAGTTATTTTCATTAATTCATCACTCAGTTCTTTGAAATATTTCACCTGCCAGGACACTGACTCCTGTCATGTCAAAAGCAGCATCTCAGTACTAAAACCAGCATAAGCACAGCAAGACGTACTGTGCACAGAAATCAGGCACTGCTAAGATGAAGACATTATAATGAGAGCAAGGTAACAAGCAGAATAACAATTTGCCAACAAAAGACAAATTTTCTTCCCTTGGAAGCGATGTCTACAGAGAATACCAACAAGGAAACTGCCTGTCTGAAATATATATTCTTATCTAGCAATGCATTTCTTATCATGATGAAAAGGAAAATGAATTCATGGTTAATGCTGATAAGTTAACAGAGATACTGTGTTTCAGTAAACATTAATTTATCATTCCATTGCTAAGAAACAAAAGGAAATAAAATGGCAAAGGAAGAAGGAAACTGTAAAAGCAAAACTATATAACTTATGAAATACATAAAATAGGTAATTGACAACCAGTTATGAAGTAAAATATTTAAAATCAAATTCTCCAATTCTAAAACAAAGGAGGCTAAATTAAAATTTTATTTCCTCCTTGAACTGAAGAGCCTACCATTTAAGTAAAGTTTAGAAAAAACCACCCTCCCCCACAAAAAAGAGTAAATGAGACAATATTATGTGCAACTGAGTATCATATTGAAAATCTAAGCCATGGGTGAAAATCCTCATTATCCAAAATGATTTTCCTGGATAAACTTATTAGCCCTCTATTAACCAATTACTACAGGTGTCTTTGCTTATCTAATTTTTAATAGAGAAGTAATCTGTCAACCTTTTGAAGTGGAAAAATATTTTAAAGTATTATCAGTAGTGCTATAAAGTTATAGGCTACTTAGTAAATATTAAAACAATGGGTCAGAATTAGAGTTCTGATGATTCTAAACTTGATTGCACTATTATCAGGCACCATAGGAACTACAGAAATGCTTAAGAGAAATGATGATAAATTAAGCAATTAGATTAACCCTTACAGCCATGGCATTATTAAAAAGAACACACCTCTGGTCACCATTTTAATAATGCTATTAATATAATCAATGTACATAAATTCCATTAATATACTAATGGGAATTAGTACATTGTATTATGTAACTTGTGAGTATACATTATTAAAATCATTTATTCATGATCTATACTCTCCATAATAAGTATAAATAGCTTAAATTCTTATTCCATTGTTTTCATTGAAGTGTTGGGAGTAAGCCATATTAGACTTCTTCAACAGATTTTGCCATGTACAAAAAATATATATCTGAATGATTATTGTTTATGCCAAATTAGCACAGTCAAATGTTACTATAGAAAGACCACATGGCATCTGGGAATATGATTTAATGTCTACCAAAGCAAGAAAGCAAGTTCTGGAGGCAGATGACCTGAGTTCATTTACGTTCATCCTATCTAAAGTGTATGTGTGTTGCCTTGTGTCATTCTGTAGGTCCTGCCATTTATCTATTTTTTGTCTGTTTGTTTTAATGTAATAAAGTTATTAAAATTCTCTCTAAGCCTCAGTTTCTCCACTGTAAAATGGAAATGCTAATAGAATCCATATAATACATTTAACACAAGTCCAGGCACATAGTAAGCACATAAATAAAATGGCTTTAGTTACTAACCAGCAAGTCAAGAAGAAATACTCGTTCTGCAATGTTACATGGATTCCTCATATCTGAGGCTTTTACTTATTAATGCAACTAGCATTTGACATGATGTCAGTTATTTATAAAATAATTATTCCCTTATATGTGATCTTAGATAAATTTCTTAGGTAATTTTTTTTTTTTTTTTTTTTTTTTTTTTTTTT
>NW_016828987.1:4744-9468 GCF_001698545.2 Rhinopithecus bieti | reverse complement strand
AATAGACAAATAAATATGATAGAGAAAAATTTTTTTAAAAACAAAATGGAATACTTATTAAGATCCTACTTTAAAATATTCAGTTCTTACCCCTTATGGAATCAAAATCTCCAAGGAGAAAGCCTGTGTATTTGTATTTTAAGAAAGCTTTTCTGGGGATTATGGCATTTGGCCAGGTTTGCTTTAAGCCGTACTCTGATTCATTTCTAATAGAGGTCATTTCTAGAATTTGATGATTCAATGATCCATTTGCAAGAGTCTAAGCCATTCAGTTTGATATGTTGAAGAAAAATAAATAAATAAATAATTCAAATAACAATCCCACAATATGCTAATGTTTTAATAACTTCTTAGTTTGTCTATGCAATAATTAATTGCTTAATTATGTTTCTAGACATCTACAAATGTGCATAATTTTAAATTTTAAAATGAAAATTAAATGTATCTTTATTTAGATTTCTTAGTTCTTGCTTTCATTTATTTTGCATAAGCGATGCTACACACATGCAAATTGATAAAAACAGAAATTCAGCTCCAACAAATTATTTCATTTATGCTTCTAAATAGACTCATAACTAACAGGAAAACATTTAACAGAAAAATATAAACATTTATATTTAAAATGGTCATGTCCAAATATCATGAAAATTTTAAAAATAATTTATTACTTTATGTAAAAAGTGATGAATACTGAAATAGCTGCAGATATGGTAAAAGATCAAAACAATTTTATTTCCACTGAATTGTATGATATGCCAACAAATGTACTTTGTTCTACATTTCCTTCACAAATATTTTGTCATTTCTATCCGCCTTAAGCTTATCTCAGTAATTAAATGCTTTGAATTAAATTTTATATGTATTTTCTTTTTTAATTCATCACTTCATATCCAGTATCTCTGACAAGATATGTAGAATTGAGTCACTAGAAGGTTATTTATGACCAATAATATTTATTGTTACAAAGAGAAACACTGGTATGAAACTACCTGAATAAATGTGGTAGACTCAGGAACGCTACTACTTTCTTTGCCCCACAAGCAAAGACAGATTAAAATATGTGCCTCACAGTGGATTTTTAAAGGGGAGGGCAAGAGTGAGAGCAAGGTAGGTCAAGGTTCTATCTAGGCCAGGATAGAAGATGGGGAGGGAAAATCAAACTACTTTGGCATTGAGTCTTAATCAACAGTATACTTTCTGATAAAGTTCTGTCTCAGCAACTGGCCTTAATTGTTCAAATATATCAAAGGACATGTAACCACCATAAGTTTTGACAACCACTCCAATCCTTTGCGGGGGAAAATATACTGCCTCAAGACAATTCTTCGTGAAATGTCTTGTTCTATCTAACATAAGATAACACAGTGTAGGTTACTCCATTTCCAAAACATTTTAGGAGTCTCGATTCCCCTCAATTGATTTATAGTTCCTCCTACAAAATTCTGAATTCTTAACATATCTACTATCTACCTCATGTTAATTCCTGGGCAACTTTTGCCATCGAGCTCAATAGGCAAAATGCTACATTACTATTGACAACTACGAAAAGATATGGTCAAGAGTATTGCAATTCATTGAATAAATCATCAGGTTGAATCCAAATTTAAGAATAAAAGATTTTTTTTTTTCACTGATTTATATTTAACAGAGTTACTTTGCTGTTTTTCTTTGTTTCCTCGATTATCCTTATATTAGCTCTGGCATCTTCAGTTCTTCAGTTGTAAGTTTCTTTGTCCCAGGCCTCTGTTAAGTAGCCAATATTTTGTAATACATGTAAGGTATTGTTAACAGGTCCTTTGAGTTAATCTCATTAGGTAAAGAATACTTTCCATTGAAATTAAACACCAGCCTTCTGGTTAATCATTTTTGTGACTTCAGGTTTTCATATGCAGAATTTATTTCATCAATTACATTTGCTCTTAGAATTTTCATTTTTCTTTATTCTTCTTTCCAGCTGTCTCTTGATCACTTGCTTTCACTTGGTATTCTCTCCCAACAGTTCGTATTTTTTTTAAACACTGTTAACTAGCTGATTAGCTAGTTTTGTTACTTTTAATCAAATATATCAAAAATAGTATTTCTTGAACTTTTCTGAGGTTGCAATCTACACATGTACCTGTAGAATACGCCAAATAATTCTGATTTTTTATTGTCAAATACTCATGTTTTCAAACAAAATAAAATCTGCTTTGCAGAGTCAAATTGTGCCAATTTGATATTTATGTTAGATTAGCCACAAGGAAGTTTATAGTTTGAAGCTAGATTGCTTTAGTCTCTTAATAATCTTGTTCTTGCTCATCTAAATCCAAATTATTATAAGACTTAGATCCTATTGAAGTTTATCCTAAACTACACTAAATCAAACACAGCAACAATAATGTTTGATTAAAAAAAGTGTGCATTCAGATGATGAGGACTATATTTTAAACATCAGGACAAAGTCAAATTTAAAGCTCCAAAAATAAACATGGCTTTTGTACTGGATTCCTTTTTTTTTTTCTTTTAATTTGCCACTTATTCTGATGCATGGAAGATTACAGTTATCTCCTTTTTTTTTCCTGAGGAATTTAAATGCTGGTCACATAAAGCATCTTATTCTCATTCTGACAGGGTGAAAGAATTAGTACTCTACATAGTGATCCTGCTTTCCCGCCCTCTGCCTGTTGCCAGCTTACTTTTTGTTCTTATACTACTGAAGTAGAAAGTGATTTAAGTTTAATTTTTCTCCTTTGAAGTCATAATGAATAATCATGAGGATGAGTCAATATGTTTTAAGAATCCAAAGGATAATAACTCTGTTGTATTCATTTTCTCAAAACAGATGCCCCTGGAAAGCATATTTCATTTTGAAACTTTAAAAATATTACCCAGCATGGGATGGGATAGATATATAATTTATAAGTCACAGCTATTTAAAAATCACAATAAACTCAAATCTTACAAATTCAGAATAAACTGTTAATATTTATAAGGTGCCATAGTGCCTCTTACCTAGATTAATACACACTGAAACTACATTTCTCCCTGAAACTGACACATAATTTATTTTATGAAGTACTGAGAACAAAACTAATGATTCCACAGTAACAAGGGGAACAATATGATTGATTTGTGTATGTTATAAATATATATGTATCTATTAATATTGAGCATGGCAAAATATATTAACAAATTCATTTGCATAAAATAATAAAAAATTAAAAGAAATGAAAGTTTAGCTCTACATTTTATAGATTGGTAACCCATCAATAAAATACTGCTAAACATTGCTTTGATTACTATAATTATTTTTAGACTTTTGGAGAGTACAGGATGAGTCAATTTTGATTAAGAAACTGGAAATATGACTAATAAATTTAGTCATATTTATCAATTACTTCCTTTTTCACTTAGAATAGAGTAAAATTACATCAATAAAAATTTCTCTATCAGTAAGTACCATTTTACTTCTCTTTCAAATATTCATTTGGATTATCTTCCTTCTGGAAAGTCTAGTTGGAGATAAGTTAGTCAATTGAGTGTAGAAATCAAAAGCCAAAAGAACTGTAAATTGAGGCAGTCTATGTGATACAAAGAATATGGACATTAAAGAATAGCTCTAGATCCTCAGCTCTGTCATTGACTATATGACTTCACATAAGTCTGAGTCTGAGCCTTAGACCTAAGTTTACTCACCTGCAAAATGGAAGTTATAAAAGCTAACTTGACATTTTTTTATTTCTTGTTTTTTGCTTTCTTTGAGACCAGGTCTCTTTCTCACCCAGGCTGGAGTGCAATGGTGTCATCACTGCTCACTGCAGCCTTGACCCCACAGGCTCAAGCAATCCTCTCAAATCTCAGCCTCCCGAGTAGCTGGGACCACAGGCATCCACCACCATTTGTCCAAATAATTATTTTATTTTATTTTATTTTACTTTATTCTATTTTATTTTATGTAGATACAGGGTCTCCCTATGTTGCCCAGGTTGGCCTTAAACTCTTGGGTCTAAGTGATCTTCCTGCCTCAGGTTCTTAAAGTGCTGGGATTACAGGTGTGAGCCACCATGCCCAGCCTTACATTAGTTTACTGTAGGAATATATGAGACATTAGTTTTGTTAGGGTGTGTGATCACTTAAGATTTTATACATATTCATATATACAGTAGGTAATATATATATACATATATTTGGTTTATACATATACATATATACATTACGTCATATACATATACATATATAGACTAGGGTGTGTGATCACTTAAGATTTTATACATATACATATATACATTTCTTAAAGTGCTGGGATTACAGGTGTGAGCCACCATGCCCAGCCTAACATTAGTGTACTGTGAGGAATATATATATATATATATGTTATCCAAGAATAGGTTTAACTAAGACCATATCTACATATATATATTCCTCATAGTATATATACACGTATATATACATGTGTATATATGTATATACATATACATATATGTATATGTATATATGTACCCAGAAAAATATGTATATATGTATATGTATAAAATCTTAAATATATTCCTCACAGTATATATACGTATATACACGTATATATACATGTGTGTGTATATATATGTGTGTATATATACATGTATATATACGTGTATATACGTATATATACTGTGAGGAATATATATACATGCTGTATACATATACTGAGGAATATAAGATTTCATACATATACATATATACATATTTTTCTGGGGACATATATACAT
>NW_016828987.1:0-2575 GCF_001698545.2 Rhinopithecus bieti | reverse complement strand
TACAATTATTTTCTTTTATATCCATATTTTATCCATTTATATAATATTTAAATTATACAATTATTAAAATAGAATTCACAGTGCAGGCTTGTAAAGTATTAGTATTGCTCTATTTATTAAACTCATGGGTTCAGTTATTATTAGTATTAAAGGTGTGTCTCTGTTGTATACACTGTTTAATGTGTATTATAAAAAAAATAAGTTCAATTGGTATAAACACAATTGAGAAAAAATAGTCCATTCTCCTGGTGAGCATGTAAGACTATTTTTGTGGTGAATGCAGAAAATATCTCCAAATTAACCTAACTCTCAGTGCATCATGGACATCTATCCATTACATGTTACAGTAGGAACAGAGAGCATCAGTTGATGTCATACAGTTCAATTAAGTGGAATTCCTTTAAGGGAGCTTCTCCTACATTTACAGGTAAGGGTCTATCTCTTCCATTTTTCTGCGATCTTACATTTTGGGGCTGGATTTTATTCAGACCTGTAGAATTCTCAGGACTTAGAACAGTTTTGGCACAGTATGCACTTAATAAATACTTGTGAAATGAATAAAAGAATGTAGAATTACTGAAACATTTACACATTCATTTTACTTATGCTTCTATCATGAGAAATTAAGTCGTTCTCATTTCAATATTTCATCATTTACATCTTGCTTCTGCACTTAGTAACTCAGAATTAATTGGGTAATAGTAATTTCTGTATCCAGGTTGTAGTTACATGGTGAGACACAGGAAAATGAGTTTCAGGGATTTACGTGATACCTGATGTTTTCGGGCTTGAAATGAAGTTGTATTTATAATATCTCTTTTTAAAAAATTACTTTGATGCTTTCTAAAATATTCTGAAATTTCTACCAGAAAAATGAAGTTATTTAAAGAGTTACAAAAGGTTATAATCACAGTTTACCTAGAAACTGAAAGGGAAATATTTCAAATCCTTGGTTTTCTGAATTTGAAATAACCCTTTAGAATCTTAAGAACAGTGATATGTTCAGAAAGATATTTTATGATAAAATTAACCACCATGACAAACAGCACTGAGTATTTTTGACAAGATATAAGGTCAAACACTTTGTTGTATTATTATTTGCATTCAGGATTAATTCTATCCATGCACAGACACAAATGTCGTATTTAATCCCATAGAACGTAATACCCGCTTTATAAACATTGAGCTATCCACAATATCAGTTTATTAGCATTAGAAATTACAGAATTCTATCTCCAGCTGTTCTTTGTGAAGTTCAGAAACCAAACAATTAAACAAGAATACATTTACATTTCTAAGTGGTCTCTCTGGTCTTCTCTGTTACAGAGAATTCCATAAATCTAATCCTTGAAGATATATCTACTGAGGCAATGTCTACATGACACCAAAGCATTCATATGAAAAACAGAAAATTGAATGATCCAGATGTCTCCCAATATCTGAGGTTTTGGCATCATGTAGATAAAACACTTGAGACACTGAGACCTTCCATTTAGTGTATGTGTTCTGAATCACTTACACGCAGTAATGAAATAGATTTGAGCAGCTCCCCACTGAGCAATGTAACATTCACATCAAAGCACAATCTTGGGTATGAACATCTGCCTAAGAACTTAGGAAACACCCCTAAATAAGCGTAGAGCCTCAATCAGTCAAGCCTAAGTTAGGTGAATTTTATAAGATCTAAAATTATATGTGTGGATGTAGATAGATGATAGAGAGAGAGAGAGAGAGAGATACATACATACATAGATACATAGATAGATACATAGATAGATATAGGTGATAGATGATAGATAGATAGATAGATAGATAGATAGATAGATAGATATTAGATAGATAGATAATTGATAGATAGATATCTATGTACACACACACACAGATGAAGGGGAAAGTCTAGAAGTATCTATGCCAAATTATCTTTGAAATAATCTCTTTACGTTGTCATTCCCTTGTTGAAAAATTTGTAATGCTATATCACTTTCTAGTGGTTTCTGAAGAGTTTTTGACTATAGAAGCTTTTGTTTAAATGAAATTTTACATAGAAATTCACTATGCAAAATATATAAGAGCAGTTCTGCACTGATAAAAGCCTAAAACCCTGTTGAAATGGTCCCATAGATGCAACAGAACACAGGCTGACAACCACTAATCTATGCAATAAATCCACACTCTTGTCTGCCTTTCACAAATTTGTCCCACCTTACCTACCTTTCAGTTGAGCATTCATTAATTCAAAAAACATTCATTGAGCAATACTTATGTTAGACACTGTGAGGCACTGAAGACACCGTTATAAATAAAACTATGGGCCGGGCACAGTGCTTCACACCTGTAATCCCAGCACTTTGAGAGGCTGAGGCAGGTGGATCACCTGAGGTCAGGAGTTCGAGACCAGCCTGGACAACATGGCAAAGCCCTGTCTCTACTAAAAATACAAAAAAAAAAAAAAAAAAAAAAAAAAAAAAAAGCCAGGTGTGGTGGCACATGCCTATAGTCCCAGCTACTTAGGAGACTGAGGCATAAGAATCACTTGAACCGGGGCGGAGCAAGATGGCCGAATAGGAACAGCTCC
>NW_016828986.1:59268-61236 GCF_001698545.2 Rhinopithecus bieti | reverse complement strand
AAAATAAAATAAAATAAAATAAAATCATGGTTCTCAGGCCAGCTGTGATGGCTCACACCTGTAATCTCAGCACTTTGGGAGGCTGAGGCGGGTGGATCACCTGAGGTCAGGAGTTTGAGAACAGCCTGTCCAACACGGTGAAACCCCATCTCTACTAAAAATACAAAAATTAGCCAGGCATGGTGGTGCGTGCCTGTAGTCCCAACTACTTGGGAGTGTCAGGCAGGAGAATCGCTTCAACCCGAGAGATAGAGGTTGCAGTGAGCCAAGATCACACCACTGCACCCTAGCCTGGATGACAGAGCGAGAAGCCATCTCAAAAAAAATAAATTAAATAAATAAGTAAATAAATAAATAAATTTTGATTCTCAGCTGGGAGCGACTCTGCCCCTGGGGATACTTGGCAAATGTCTGAGACACTTTTATCATTAGGGGAGCATTTTGTTTTAATTGATGGGGTAGGGGTGGGGTGCTCCTGCTATCCAGTGGGTGGAGGCCAGGGATGCTGCTCAGCACCCTACAGTGGCCTGGGTGGTCTTTTGTCCTCTCGAAGAATTCTCCAACTCAGATTTTCAATCGTGCCAAGGTTGAAAAACCCTACTTTTAGTGAAATGAAATAGAATAGGATCAAATAGAATAGAAAATATCAAAGGACATTGCTCAAATAATAAGTTTCATTTCATAAGACTTTTGTATTTTTGTGTACTCAGACACTATATTAGATACATTTCACCTTGTGAGCCCGAATCAAAAAGCTTTAATGGACTGAGTGCAGCGGCACACGCTTGTAATCCCAGCACTTTGGGAGGCCAAGGCAGGAGGATTGCTCAAGCTCAGGAATTTGAGACCAGCCTGAGCAACATATCAATACCTTCTCTCTGAAAAAAAAAAAAAAAAAAAATTTTAAAAACATTAGCAGGCCCTGTTGGCGTGTGCCTGTGGTCCCAGCTACTTGGTAGGCTGAGGTTGGGAGGATTTACCTGAGTCCAGAAGTTTGAGGCAGCAGTGAGCTATGCACCAGAGCCAAACAAGATAGCAAAATGTTCTGCAAATAGAAAAATAAACAAACGAATTAATGCAATTGTTTATGCTGGCAGTCACACCAAAATGAAAATTAAACAAGGCAAATGTTCTAGAGTGCCTGGGATATTAGCAAAGGTGTTCAGGGAAGGCTTCTCTCGGGGATGACATTTGAACTGAGATTTTTTTTTTTTGAGATGGAGTCTCACTTTGTCGCCCAGGCTGGAGTGCAATGGCGTAATCTTGGCTCACTGCAACTTCCACCTCCCGGGATCAAGCGATACTCCTGCCTTGGTCTCCCAAGTAGCTGGGACTACAGGCGTGGGCCACCATGCCTGGCTAATTTTTGTGTTTTTAGTAGAGACGGGGTTTCACTCTGTTGGTCAGGGTGGTCTCGAACTACTGACCTCAGGTTATCTGCCCACCTCGGCCTCCCAAAGTGCTGGGATTACAGCCGTGAGCCACTGTGCCCGGCTTTGAGTTGAGATTTACATGATGGAAGAAGCCAGGACTCCAAGCAGAGTAAAGCAAAGGCTTTGTGGCTGGACTGAGCTTGGTGTGTTTGGGGCATGAAAAGTGGACCAGGGTAGGGAAGGAGATAAGGGGAGTCGGCAGGGGGGATGGGAAACTGTGGTTCAATTCAGCTTTCTCAGCTCAGCTCGGTGGCTCACACCTGTGATCCGAGGACTTTGGGAGGCCGAGGCGGGCGGATCACTTGAGGTCAGGAGTTGCAGACCAGTCTGGCCAACATGGTCAAACCCTGTCTCTACTAAAAACACAAAAGTTAGCTGGGCGTGATGGTGGGTGCTACTCGGGAGGCCAAGGCCCGAGAATCGCTTGAACCCAAGAGGCAGAGGCTGCAGTGAGCCAAGATCGCTTCACTGCACTCCAGCCTGGATGACAGAGCGAGAGACCCCGTCTTAAAAAAAAAAAAAAAAAAAAAAAAAA
>NW_016828986.1:53317-55727 GCF_001698545.2 Rhinopithecus bieti | reverse complement strand
AAAAAAAAAAAAAAAAGAGTCTACCACTTACTGTTTGGTAAACTCCTTCTTATACATCAAAATCCACTTCAGGAGTCTGCTGTGATTCTTTTTTGTTGGTTGGTTTGTTTTGTTTTGTTTTGCTCTTATTCCCCAGGCTGGAGTGCAGTGGCGCGATCTCGGCTCGCTGCATCCTCTGCCCCTGGGTTCAAGTGATTCTCCTGACTCACCCTCCCAAGTAGCTGGGATTACAGGCATGCACCACCATGCCCAGATTATTTTATATTTTAATAGAGACACAGTTTCACTGTGTTGGTCAGGCTGGTCTCGAACTCCTGTCCTTATATGATCCATCCGCCTTGGGACCCCAAAGTGCTGGGATTACAGGCGTGAGCCACCACAACACCTCGCCTGAACCTGCTGTGATTGGAAGGACTGCCCAGGAAAACAAACAAACAAACAAACAAACAAAACACACACACACACAAAACAAAAAATAAAACCCACTTCAAATAGACCCCATGTGGGAGGACTTGAGGATTTCTCAGACTTCCATGGTCCCTGATCTAAGACCTCAATAAATAATTCAAACTGGGCACTTTTACACATTTTGGACCCTTTCTGAGGACCTTCTGCACAAATCTAGGAGGTAGGTTATCATTATCCCCACTCTGCAGATGCCTCCAAAGCCCTCTGCCTTTTACCTATCTCCTTTATCACCTCTTCATCTCTTGGTTCAATGTGCATTTAATGAGCACCTACTGTGTGTCAGGCACCATTCTAGACTTTGGGGATGAAGTAGTGACACTGGCTTTCTTGGGGATCTCTTAGAGTGAAGAGTGAAGAAGAGACAGTGTGTCACAGTGACATGGGCAAAACTGGAGTACCCGTTAGGGAGCTGTTAACAATGAAGAAAGTGAAAAGCAGTTGCAATGCGGAGAAATGAAGCTGATTAAACAAAGGGAGACAGGGAGGGCATCTAAGAGGACCCCGCCACCCCACATCAGAGACTGGGCAGGCAGGAGGCGCAGGGCAGCGTCCAGAGGAGTGGAGGAGTGACACTATCTTAGATAGTGACATTGAACTGAATGATGCAAAAGAATCTGCCTTGAGAAGGTGTGGCAAAAAAACAGAAGTCCCAACATTACCAGGAATCTTCCTACTTCCACCCTTTTGCCCATTCTTTTTCCTCTGCTGGAAATGCCTTTCCCCAGCTAACAAACTCCTACTTATCCTTCAAAGCCCAATTCCAATACCCGCTTCTCCTAGGAAAGCTTTCCAGTCTGATCTCCAGGCAGAATCCGCAACACCCTTCTCTGGGCTCCCACAGACTGGGGTCCCTCGCTCTACCCCACAGGTGGCCAAAAAATGAATGAGGAGATCGGCCACAGCAGGCTGGAGGCTCTTCAAGGCCAAGATCCAGGCTAAGTCCTCTCTGGGACCCCTCTTCCAAGATGAGCTGTGGGAACACTGCAGCTTTTTTTCTTTTTTTTTTTTTTGAGACAGTCTCGCTTTGCCACCCAGGCTGGAGTGCAGGGGCACGATCTCGGCTCACTGCAAGCTCGACCTCCTGGGTTCACACCATTCTCCTGCCTCAGCCTCCTGAGTAGCTGGGACTACAGGCGCCCACCACCTCGCCCAGATAATTTTTTGTATTTTTAGTAGAGACGGGATTTCACCGGGTTAGCCAGGATGGTTTCGATCTCATGACCTCGTGATCCGCCCGCCTTGGCCTCCCCAAGTGCTAGGATTACAGGCGTGAGCCACCGTGCCCAACCCTGCAGCTATTTTTAAAATAAGGAAAAAGTGGGTTGTGGTGGCTCACGCCTGTAGTCCCAGCACTTTGGGAGGCCAAGGTAGGAGGATCACTTGAGGCCAGGAGTTTGAGACCAGCCTGGGTGACATAGTAAGACTCCATCTCTAATATATATATATTTGCCAGATGTGGTAGTGCACAGCTGTAGTCCCCGCTACTCTGGAGAGCAAGGTGGGAGGGAGGGTCGCTTGGGCCCAGAAATTTGAGGCTGCATTGAGCTAGGATGGCGCCACTGCACTCCAGCCTGGGCCACAGAGTGAGATTCTCTCTCAAAAAAATAAAAATAAATAAAATAAAGCAGAAACAGTAGAAAACGGAGACGAGGCCAGGCGCAGTGGCTCATGCCTGTAATCCCAGCACTTTGGGAGGCCGAGGTGGGAGGATCACGAGTTCAGGAGTTCAAGACCAGCCTGGCCAACATGGTGAAACCCCGTCTCTACTAAAATACAAAATTAGCTGGGTGTGGTGGTGTGTGCCTGTAATCCCAGCTACTGGGGCAGCTGAGCCAGGAGAATGGCTTGAATCCAGGAAGCAGAGGTTGCAGTGAGCCAAGATCGTGCCACCGCACTCCAGCCCGGGTGACAGAGCAAGACTTCGTCTCAAAAAAAAAAAAAA
>NW_016828986.1:41856-50398 GCF_001698545.2 Rhinopithecus bieti | reverse complement strand
TTTTTTTGAGACAAGAGTCTTGCTCTGTCGCCCAGGCTGGAGTGCCGTGGCGCGATCTTGGCTCACTGCAAGCTCCGCCTCCCGGGTTCATGCCATTCTCCTGCCTCAGCCTCCCGAGTAGCTGGGACTACAGGCGCCCACCACCACGCCCGGCTGATTTTTTGTATTTTTAGTAGAGACAGGGTTTCACCGTGTTAGCCCAGATGGTCTTGATCTCCTGACCTCGTGTTCCTCCCGCCTCGGTCTCCCAAAGTGCTGGGATTACAGGCGTGAGCCACCACGCCTGGCAGTCTTAATTTTTAAAAAAGGAAGGGGGCTGCATCTGTTCCACCCTCCCCAGGATTAGGAGATGAAATAGGAAAAGGGTTGGGGGAGCTGGTCCAGCCCCTCACTTGCTCCCCCACTCACAGGTGGTGTGGTGACCGCAGGCCTGGCCATCTACGACACGATGCAGTACATCCTCAACCCTATCTGCACCTGGTGCGTGGGCCAGGCCGCCAGCATGGGCTCCCTGCTTCTCGCCGCCGGCAGCCCGGGCATGCGCCACTCGCTCCCCAACTCCCGTATCATGATCCACCAGCCCTCAGGAGGCGCCCGGGTGAGTGCCAGACACACGAGCTGCTGTCAGGATTCAGGACAGGGTTTAGACAAAAGGACTGACTGGGCGGAAGTCAGGAGTGGGAGTGGATGTCTTAAAATGTGCAGACTGGGCGTGGTGGCTCAGGCCTGTAATCCTAGCACTTTGGGAGACAGAGGTGGGAGGATCATGTGAGCTCAGGAGTTCGAGGCCAGCCAGGGGAACATAATGAGACCTCATCTCTATTTGAAAAAAAAAGGCCCAGCATGGTGGCTCACGCCTGTAAATCTCAACACTTTGGGAAGCCAGAGCAGGTGGATCATTTGAGGTCAGGAATTCGAGACGAGCCTGGCCAACATGGTGAAACCCCGTCTCTACTAAAAATACAAAAATTAGCTGGGCGTGGTGGTGCACACCTGTAATCCCAGCTAATTTGGGAGGCTGAGGCGGGAGAATCGCTTGAACCCAGGAGGTGGAAGTTACAGTGAACTGAGATGGCGCCACTGCACTCAAGCCTGGATGACAGAGCAAGACTCTGTCTCAAAACAACAAAGAAAAAAAAAAGAAAGTACACTCAGGAGTTGTTTGCTGTCTCTTAAGAATTAGCTTCAGCCGGGCACAGTGGCTCACATCTGTAATCCCAGCACTTTGGGAGGCCAAGGCAGGAGGATCACTTGAGGCCAAGAATTTAAGACCAGCCTGGGCAGTGGTGAGACCCCATCTCTACCAAAAATTTTAAAATGACTCAGGCATAGTTATGCTTGCCCCTGGTCCCAGCTACTCAGGAGGCTGAGGTGGGAGGATTGAGCTTGAGAGGTCAGGGCTACAGTGAGCTGTCTTGCACCACTGCAGTCCAGCCCTAGGAACAGAGGAAGACCCTGTCTCAAAAAAAAAAAAAAAAAGAAAAAAAAAAAGCAAGACTACAACTGAGCATGATGGCTCATGTCTTTAATCTCAGCACTTTGGGAGGCCGAGACGGGAGGATCACTTGAGGCCAGGAGTTTGAGACCAGTCTGGGCAACCTAGCAAGACCCCATCTCTAAAAAAAAAAAAAAAAAGGTTTAGCTAATGCAAGGCAGAGAGACACTGTTCCTCCCAGTCTGCAAGGCTTCAGATGCAGAAAATAAGAAAATATACTTAATCCAGTCAGAAAGCCTTCCTGGTGGTGGCAAGATTGAAGCAGGATATCAGGGGATTTACAGAACCCCAACCCACCAACCTCAAACCAGAAGCCCAAAGCCCGGGGAGGGCTCCTGAGTACCACCTCCAACCTCCCTGTGAGGGGCTGACACTTATGCCAACCTTTACCCCCTCACTCCCCTTGGACGTCCCTCAGGGCCAAGCCACAGACATTGCCATCCAGGCAGAGGAGATCATGAAGCTCAAGAAGCAACTCTATAACATCTATGCCAAGCACACCAAACAGAGCCTGCAGGTGATCGGTGAGCACCCTCCTTTATTTCATCCTGGTCTATGCACAGGCGGACTAGGCGTTGTTCTAAGCCAGGGCTTCTCCAGCTGGGCCCTGTGGACTTTCAGGGCTGGATCATTCTCTGGGATGGGACCATCCTGGGCACTGCAGGATGTATGGTAGCATCCCTGGCCTCCACCCACTCCACGCCAGTACCCTCCTCCAACTGTGACAACCAGAAATGTCTCCAGACGTCACCAAGTGTTCCCTGGTGAGCAGAATTGCCTCCAGCCAAGAAACACTGTTCTAAGCCCTTTAAAAATATCCTTGGCCATGGTGGCTCACGCCTGTAATCCCAACACTTTAGGATGCCAAGGCAGGTGGATCACTTGAGGCCAGGAGTTCAGCACCAGCCTGGGCAACATAGCGAAACCCCATCTGTACTAAAAATATAAAAATTAGCTGACTATGGTGGTGGGGACCTGTAATACCCACTGCTCTGGAGGCTGAGGCACAAGAATCGCTTGAACCTGAGAGGTGGAGGTTTCAGTGAGCTGAGTTCGTACCACTGCATTCCAGCCTGGGTCACGGAGCAAGACTGTCTCAAAAAATAAAAGAAAAAAATCAGCTTAGCCAGGTGTGGTGGTACACATTTGTAATCCTAGCACTTTGGGAGGCCAAGGTAGGAGGATCACTTGAGCCCAGGAGTTCGAGTCCAGCCTGGGCAACATAGGGAGACCCCATTTCCGTAGAAAATTTAAAAATTGGGCACAGTGGCTCACGCCTGTAATCCCAGCACTTTGGGAGGCCGAGGCGGGGTGGATCACCTGAGATCAGGAGTTCTAGACCAGCCTGGCCAACATGGTGAAACCCCATCTCAACTAAAATTACAAAAATTAGCCTGGTCTGGTGGCAGGCACCTGTAATCCCAGCTACTCGGCGGGGCTGAGGCAGGAAAATCGCTTGAGCTCAGGAGGCGGAGGTTGCAGCAAGCCAAGATTGCCCCATCGCACCCCAGCCTGGGCCACAAGAGCAAGACTTCGTCTCAAAAAAAAAAAAAAAAAAAATTTTTAAAAATTAGCCAGGCATAGTGGCTCATGCCTTTAGTCCCCAGCTACTCAGGAGACTGAGGCTGGAGGATCTGTGGAATATATGAGAGTTTGAGGTTACAGTGAGCTAATTTTTTTTTTTTTTGAGACAAGGCGTGGCTCTGTCACTCAGGCTGGAATGCAGTGACATGATCTCGGCTCACTGCAACCTCTGCCACCTGGGCTCAAGCAATTCTCCTGACTCAGCCTCCTCAGTAACTGAGACTACAGGGATGCACCACCATGCCTAGCTAATTTTTTGTGCTTTTTGTAAAGACGGGGTTTCACCATGTTGCCCAGGCTGGTCTCAAACTCGTGAGTTCAAGTGATCCAACTGCCTCAGCCTCCCAAAGTTCTGGGATTACAAGTGTGAGCCACCATGCCCAGCCATAATTTTATTAAAAACAAAAAATGAGGACAAGTGCAGTGGCTCACACCTGCAATCCCAGCACTTTGGGAGGCTGAAGTGGGAGGATCACTTCAATTCAGGAGTTCAAGACCAGCCTGGGCAATATAGTGAAACCCCATCTCATAAAAAAAATAGGCCGGGCACGGTGGCTCACGCCTGTAATCCCAGCACTTTGGGAGGCCGAGGCGGGCAGATCACCAGGTCAGGAGATTGAGACTATCCTGGCTAACATGGTGAAACCCCTTCTCTACTGAAAATACAAAAAATTAGCTGGGCGTGGTGGCGGGCACCTGTAGTCCCAGCTACTCGGGAGGCTGAGGCAGGAGAATGGTGTGAACCCGGGAGGCGGAGCTGGCAGTGAGGGGAGATCGCTGCACTCCACTCCAGCCTCAGCGAGAGAGTGAAGCTCCGGACTGTCTCAAAAAAAAAAAAAGAAAAAAAAAATTTTTCCTGGGCGCCATGGCTCATGCCTGTAATACCAGCACTTTGGGAGGCCGAGGCGGGTGGATCATGAGGTCAGGAGTTCGAGACCAGCCTGACCAACACGGTGAAACCTTGTCTCTACTAAAAATACAAAAATTAGACGGGCATGGTGGTGTGCACCTGTAATCCCAACTACTCAGGAGGCTGAGGCATGAGAATCACCTGAACCTGAGAGGTGGAGGTTGCAGTGAGCTGAGATCCCACCACTGCACTCCAGCCTGGGCGACAGAGCAAGACCCTGTCTCAAAAAAAAAAAAAAAGTGAATGTGCCACAGCATCACATATGAATCTTGCAAATATAATGTTGCATGAAAGAAGAATAAACACTCTGTGATTCCATTTATTTAAACCATAAAAAGAAGCAGAGCTAATTTATGCCGTTAGAAGAGTGGTTGTTTTGGGGCACGGGGAGGGGGTGGCAAGGATTAGTGACTGTTGTGGGCCCAAGTAGGGTTTCAGGGCTGCTGGCAATATTCCATCTCTTGGTCTGGGTGTTGGTCCTGTAGGGTATGTTCAGTCTGAAAATCCATCCCACCAGACATTTACGAATCATGCCCTTTCCTGGGTGTATATGATACATCAATAACAGTTTTTGTGTTTTTTTTGAGATGGAGTCTCGCTTTGTTACCCGGGCTGGAGGGCAGTGGTGCAGTCTCAGTTCACTGCAACCTCCACCTCCCGGATTGAAGTGATTCTCTTACCTCAGCCTCCCCAGTAGCTGGGATTACAGGTGTTTGCCACCACACCTGGCTCATTTTTGTATTTTAAGTAGAGACAGAGTTTCACCATGTTGGCCATGCCTCCCAAAGTGCTGGGATTACAAGTGTGAGCTACTGTGCCTGGCCCAGAAACAATTTTTTAAAAAACAAAATTGAAATTGGTATTCTACTGATACCTAGGGGAAACCGAGGCACTGCAGAATGAGGACATGTCTCAGTCAGCTTGAGCTGCTTAACAAAACACCACGGACCTCCACAGAGATTTATTTCTTACAGTTCTGGGGGCTGAGAAGTCCAAGGTCAGGGTGCTGGCTGATGTGGTTCTTGGTGAGGCCTCTCTTCCTGGCTTGCAGACAGCCGCCTTCTCCCTGTGTCTTCACATGGTGGAGAGAGAGCAAGTGCACTCGTGTCTCCTCTTATAAGGCCATTAATCCCATCAGGGGGCCCCGACCCCATCTCTCCCTAAAGACTTCCCAAGGACCCCATCTCCAAATCCCATCCCACTGGGGGTTGGAGCTTCAACATACGAACTTGGGGTGATGGGCACAAACATTCAGGCCAAAACACGAACCAGACCTGGCCCCGGGTCTCTGCTGTTACCCTAATGTGTATCACCTCCTGCTTCCCCACCAGAGTCCGCCATGGAGAGGGACCGCTACATGAGCCCCATGGAGGCCCAGGAGTTCGGCATTTTAGACAAGGTTCTGGTCCACCCTCCCCAGGACGGTGAGGATGAGCCCACGCTGGTGCAGAAGGAGCCTGTACAAGCAGCGCCAGTGGCAGAACCTGTCCCAGCTAGCACCTGAGAGCTGGTCCTCCTCTCCAGAATCACATGGAGGGGCCAGGGGCCAGCCAGACCCCCAGCTGGGCCCTGCTCACCCCTTGCTGCTGGGCCTGGAGGGGCCCCTTGAGGAACTTTTAATTTGCAAGGGTGCCCCCTATGGACGGGGCATTCCAGCTGAGACACTGTGATTTTAAATTAAATCTTTGTGGTCTTTGCTCTGCGTCCGGGACACCCTCCCTCTCTGCACGATGACAGTGTGTACACATCTGTATTTCACAGGCCCCTTGTGTTTTTGTCCCGACCCCAAGAGGTAAGCCATGTCTTCCTTCAGCAGATTCTCCTGATCATATCCTATATTCCAGGCAGTGTTCTTTTGTGAAGAAGACACAAGCGGGGTTGGGCACGGTGGCTCAAGCCTGTAATCCCAGCACTTTGGGAGGCCGAGACGGGCGGATCACAAGGTCAGGAGATCGAGACCATCCTGGCTAACATGGTGAAACCCCGTCTCTACTAAAAATACAAAAAACTAGCCGGGCGAGGTGGCGGGCGCCTGTAGTCCCAGCTACTCGGGAGGCTGAGGCAGGAGAATGGCATAAACCCAGGAGGCGGAGCTTGCAGTGAACTGAGATCCAGCCACTGCACTCCAGCCTGGGTGACAGAGCCAGACTCTGTCTCAAAAAAAAAAAAAAGACATAAGCAACCATCCTCAAAAGAGCTCCATTCTTGTGGCAGTAGACAGTTACTTAAAAAAAAAAAAAAAAAAAAAGTCCTGGCCTGGTGGCTCATGCCTGTAATCCCAGCACTTTGGGAGGCCGAGGCGGGTGAATCACAAGGTCGGGAGATCAAGACCATCCTGGCTAACACGGTGAAACCCTGTCTCTACTAAAAATACAAAAATTAGCTGGGCATGGTGCACCTGTAATCCCAGCTACTCCAGAGGCTGAGGCAGGAGAATCACTTGAACTTAGGAGGCGGAGGTTGCAGTGAGCAGGATCACGCCACTACACTCCAGCCTGGGCAACAAAGCAAGACTCTGTCTCAAAAAAAACAAAAACAGGAAAGGTAGCATGCAAGCGTGAGGGTGAGTGTGTTACAGTTTTCTATGGGGTAATCAGGGAAGCCCTCACTGAGAAGGTGGCGGTTGAGCAAAGCCTCAAAGGAGGGGAGGGATGGAGCCTGTGTCCAGGCAGGGGACACAGCCAGTGCAAAGGCCCTGTGGCAGGATGGTACCTGGCATGTGAGAGGACCTACGAGGAGGCCTGTGGTTGAGGGAAGGTGGAAGAGATGAGATCAGAAAGTAGAGGTGAAAATTAGCCAGGCATGGTGGTGTGCTTGAACCCGGGAGGCAGAGGTTGCAGTGAACCAAGATCGCACCACTGCACTCCAGGCTGGGCAACAAAGCGAGATTCTGTCCAAAAAAAGTGGAGGTGATTGAGGAGAATAGATCATAAAAGGCCTGACATCTAAAAGGAGGGAGGTGAACCATGGAGCGTTTTGAGAAGAGGAAGGAAAATAAGGATGACTGGGACTCCTGAGGAGTGCACCCTGGACAGAAACTGGAGAGCAGTTAGGAGAGCTGGAGTAATCCAGATGAAAGCTGATGGCAACCCTGGCCGAGTGGCGAGAAAAAGTCAGATTCTAGCTAGGTAGGATGTGACAGAGAGACCAGTTTCCAGAAACTCCGAGCTGATGGCCCAAAGCAGGAAGATGGAGACCTGTCACCTGAGATGGGAAGTGTAGGGAAAGGAACAGGCTTGGGGAGGGATCGGGACTTGATTTTGGATTATGACTGGTGTTTGTTATGTCCCTCGACATCAGGGTCAAGAGGTTGAAATAAAAATGTAGGCGGCATTAGCATGTAGGTTAATTACCAGTCAGACTGAGACCTGGCTATTGGATTCGGTGCTGTGGATGTCACTGGTGGCCTTAAATCAGGGCATTTCTGGTACTGTGGGAGCCAAAAGCCAGGCTGGAGTGGATCCAGAAAGAATAGGAGGAAACATCAGACATAGACAAGTCTTTCGAGGAATTACACTATTTCCTCGATAGTGTAGTGATTACTACACTAAGTGGAGCAGGGGGTTGGGGGGTGGATGTAGCCGGAGGGAGAAATGGGGTCAATAGTTTTCAAAATTAAAGCATTCGGGAGGGGGGCAGGCTATGCTTAGCAGTTACAGTGTTGCACTTTGCATTATGGACATTAAAAATACATAACAAAAGTACCCTGAGCTTTGAGAGGCTGAGGGGAGAGGATCACCTGAACCCAAGAGTTCGAGGCTGCAGTGAGCTACAATCCTGCCCGTGCACTCCAGCTTGGGCAATAGAGGGAGAAAATAATAAAACATTTTATTATTATTATTCTGCAAAAAATAATAATAAAATATAGGCCGGGCATGGTGGCTCACTCCTGTAATCCCAGCACTTTGGGAGGCCAAGGCAGGCGGATCACCTGAGGTCAGGAGTTTGAGACCAGCTTGGCCAATGTGGTGAAACCCCATCTCTACTAAAAATACAAAAATTAGCCAGGTGTGGTGGCAGCTGCCTGTAATCCCAGCTACGTGGGAGGCTAAGGCAGGCAAATAGCTTGAACCTGGAAGGCTGAGGTTGCAGTGAGCCAAGACCGCACCATTGCACTCCAGCCTGGGTGGCAAGAGGGAAATTCGGTCTGAAAAACAAAACAAAAAAAGTTGGGCATGGTGGTTTGGTGCCTGTAATCCCAGCTATTTGGGAGGCTGAGGCATAAGAATCACTTAAACCCAGGAGGCAGAGGTTGCAAATCTCCAGGGCCCAAGATCGTGCCACTGTGCTCCCGCCTGGGCAACAGAGAGACTGTCTCAAAAATAAATATAAATAAATATAAACAAAAGTAGAGAAAACAGGATAATGAGACCCCACGTACTTATCACACCAGTTCAACAATTAATTCACGGTTAAATGTGATTCTTCCCTACCCGACCCCCTCCCTGCCTCTACAGCCTGGATTATGTGGAAGAAAATCCCAGAGATCTTTTCATCTGTAAATATTTTTTTTTCAGTTTGCATTTGTAAAATACGAGGACTTTTTTTTTTTT
>NW_016828986.1:31554-41043 GCF_001698545.2 Rhinopithecus bieti | reverse complement strand
TTTTGAACTGAAATTATACCATAGTCCTCATGTTTTTATGTGTATTTAAAGGAGTACTCTGGGTTCAGAGTCTTTCAAAGGGGATCTGGAACTCAGAACCTGTGGAGATGATGTTTACCTCATTCTCTGAGCTGTGGTTGTGTAGCTCACATGCAGCCTTCCAAAGCAGGTTCTCGTACCAAATTCCTGTTGATTTTAAGACACACCATTAATTTGATAATGAAAATTTAAAATGGAAACATAGGTCTTGAGACTCATTATGATCTCAGAAATGTGAAAATGTGGAAAAATTGGCCCCTGGGTGTCTAGCAAGTCCCAACCCTTTTGGTGGTTCCATCTTGTTAGGAATGCAGGATCTTTCTTGTTATGGTGAAGAGTGTTCATCTCTACTCACAATCTTGCTTTTATAAATTAGTAATGGATTTTTCAAGTACTTTTCAGTATCTTCCAAATGACCCCATAGTTTTTGTCCCTTTGAACTGTTAACATGGTTGGAAGATATGAGCAGTTTCTGTGTTGTGAGCCGTTCTCACTTGAGGAGAATGATCCCCATTTAGTATAAACCTGAATGTACTTCTGGATTTATTTTCTATTTCGGTATTTTTCTTGTGGTAAAATATACATAATATACCATTTTAACCATGTTGAAGTGTACAGTTCAGTGGCATTAAGCACATTCACATTGTTGTGCAGCCATCACCACAATCTGTCTTCAGAACTTTTTCAGCATCCCAATAGACACTCTGTACCCATTAAACAGTTATTCAGTGTTCTACTTTATGTCTCTGTGGATTTGCCTATTCTAAATCCCTCATATAAGCGGAATCATGTGTCTGGCTATTTGACTTAGGTTTTCAAGATTTGCCCATGTAGCGTGTATCAAAAGTTAATTCCTTTTTTATGGCTGAATATTCCATTGTGTGAATAAATCAGATTTTGTTTCTCCATTCATATGTTGATGGACACTTGGGTTGTTTCTACTTTTTGGTTGTTGTGAATTGTGCTGCCATGAACAATTGCGCTGCCGTGAACTGTCTGAGTCCGAGGTGGGGGGTTTTGGGGGGGGGGGGTGGGGGGGGGGGGGGGGGTGGGGGGGGGGGGTGGGTGGGGGGGGGGGGGGGGGGGCAGGGAGTCGGGCGCAGGAATGGGGCGGGGCCACGCTGGGGCGGGGACAAAGACCAGCTCAGGGATGGGGCGGTGACACTCTGGGGGCGGGGACAGGAGTCTAGCGTACGGACGGGGCGTGGCCACGCTGGGGGCGGGGACAGTGGGGACCTGTGCTGGGATGGGGCGTGGTCACGCTGGGAGGTGGTTACAGCTCAGTCCAGCGTGGGGGCGCGGCTTGGTGGGGGTGGGCCAGGGGATTGGGAGTTGGGTTGGGGTGCGATTACGCTGGCAGCAGTTAGAGTGCGGTAGAGCGTGGCAGTTGGTATTGGGGCGTGGTCAGGTCGTCGAGCGCATGGATGGGGCGGGACCAAGCTTGGGGCGGGGTCCGAGGAGTCAAGCGCACAGAAGGGTTGGGGCCATGCTGGGGGCAGGGGGCCGGGGAAGTCGTTTAGAGACGGCAGAACCAGGCTGTGAGCGGAGATAGGGGAGACACACATGCTGGGATGGGGCAGGGCCTTGTTGGGGTCGGTAGCTAGAGCAGGGATTTGGGAGCCGGGCTATGGTGGGAGCCGGGCTCTGGTGGGAGCTAGGCTGAAACTCAGGCTGTGGGAGGGGTGGGACCTGGGGGATGAGAACACTGGGGTCAGGGAGAGCACTTCTGCGATCTGGGACCAAGGTTAGGGTCAGAAACGGATGTGGAACCAGATGATGTTGAGAGACAGAGACAGGACACTTGGGTGGGGTCAAGTTGTGGGGAGACTCAGCCAATTGAATATTGGGGCCGGGCCAGCATTGGGGACCTGAAATTGTAGCCTCATGGTGAGTACTAAGGGCTGAGGTCACACCTAGGTAGGGCCATGGTTGGGGGGACTAGGGGAGTTTGAGTTGAGGGCAGGGTCGAAAGTCACATTAGGGACACCAGCCCCTTTCCCTGTTTTCTGCCCCTCCATGCCTCCATTTCCTTGTTCCCTCTGGGAACTCCCAGGCTTGACCAAGCTCTCTGTGCAGGCCATCCACGGCTTCCGAGAGACAGAGAAGTCGCGCTGGTCAGAAGCCAGCCGGGCCATCCTGCAGCGCGTGCAGGCGGCCGCCTTTGGCCCCGGCCAGACCCTGCTCTCCTCCGTGCACGTGCTGGACCTGGAAGCCCGGGGCTACATCAAGCCCCACGTGGACAGCATCAAGGTGGGCAGAGGCCTACGCCTTGGCACTCCCAGCCAGGGGATAGGCAGGCCAGACCAGAGCCTGACCCATCCCCACACCCCTTTTGCAGTTCTGCGGGGCCACTATCGCCGGCCTGTCTCTCCTGTCTCCCAGCGTTATGCGGCTGGTGCACACCCAGGAGCCGGGGGAGTGGCTGGAACTCTTGCTGGAGCCGGGCTCCCTCTACATCCTTAGGTACCTCCAGCCCTCTCCAAAGAAGCCTTTACCCCAGGGCCTGTGTGGGAGGCAGCAGGGGGCTGGAATCCAGATCTGCCTGGAGCAGGGGCTGCCCTCCTTGCACCCAGTCACAGCCTGTTTCCTCTTGCAGGGGCTCAGCCCGTTATGACTTCTCCCATGAGATCCTTCGGGACGAAGAGTCCTTCTTTGGGGAGTGCCGGATTCCCCGGGGCCGGCGCATCTCTGTGATCTGCCGCTCCCTCCCTGAGGGCATGGGGCCAGGGGAGTCTGGACAACCGCCCGCAGCCTGCTGACCCCCAGCTTTCTACAGACACTGGATTTGTGAATAAAGTTGGGGAATGGACAGCCTAACTGGGACATTGCAGTGGCTGCTTGCTGGGGCCGGGATCTGCAGGGGAACCCAGGATGTCACTGGCCCACAGGGAGCTCCAAGTGTGGCTGGCTGGACACACGGTCAAGGTCACACAGCCGGGAGAGTGGTGTCCTTTATTGCATTCATTGCTGGTCGCCCCCGCCCACTCCCATCCTTGTTGTCTCTGCATCCTGGTCTCCAATAAATAAATCAGCCGAGCTCCCCCAGCACTGCAGCTCCTGGGTGCCAGGCCGGGCACTCAGCCACCACAGCCGCAGGCAGCCGCCGAGAGCTGGGGCAGCCGCTGCCAGCGGTGGCGGTCGTCAAGAAAGGCCACGTCGGTGTAGCGAGTGGGCCAGCAGCAGGGCCCGCCGTGGGCTCGGCCCTGGCCCTGCAGCCGGGCCAGCGCCAGGCCATGCTGGGTGTGGGCACCACGGGGGCAGCTGCCGGCGCAGTAGCGGAAGATGACCTTCTCCTCTGAGGCGTAGCCCAGGCCCAGCTCTGCCACCGATAGGGTCAGGCTCCACAGCTGGCATGGACCGGACGGGGCTCGGCGCAGGCGGGCAAGGGGGCGGTGGGTGCCTGTGGGAGAGAAGGGCGCTGACAGTGAGCAGGTTCAGGGCTGGGGGAAGTTGGGAAGTCACAGAGGGTTCCTGGGGGTCCTTACCCAGCCAGGTCCCTCCAGCCTTTGCCACCTGCTCAGACGAGAACTCTCCATTGGCCACCGGAGCCCCATGGGCATCAGGGCCCCAGCCCTGTCCCAGCTGCAGGGACAGGAGCAGCAGAGAGCCCAGCAGGACCTTTCCCACAGCCATTGTGATGAGCAGGTCCTGAGGGTGGGAGCTGTCCCCCGAATTTATGCCCTGCCTGGGCTGGGAGCTAACCTCTTCACTGCCGGCCCCTGCAGCCAGGAGGCCCCACGTCTGCACCAGCCCATCTCCTGCACCCTGGGATCCAGGCATCTCCTGCCCCGCACCCCACCCTTCTAAGAGTTAAGGGCTCACCCCCAGCCTACCCCACCCCGACATTCCACACACCCATTTCCTACGCCCCAGACACCCCCTGATTTATGAGTGCTGTGCTGGCGGCCAGGGCAGGCAACTGGTGTGTCCCCCGACCTGCTGCCTGGAGCGGAAGTCGGGGGGCTTCGTGGGACCCCATTGGGGTCCCTCCCCACTAAGTCAGGGTGCTGGGGCTCAGGAGCCCCCACATGTATCATGTGCCAGGCGGGGTGTATGTGAGTGCTGGGAAAGGTGGCTTGGCAGGAGACCGAGTCCACGGGAACCCTCCGTGGTGGCTCCCGCCTGGAGGATTAGGACATCATGCCCCTGTCTCCGGGCCTGGCTGAGCCAGCATCAAAACAGGAAAAGGGAGAGGCCTGGGGACAGCCAAGGGTGGGGACACAAGGGGACAGGGACGCCTGTCTTGGGAAGGCCAACCTGAGAGCCCCATAACTGCAGCCCCATCCTGGGATCTGAGCGTGTCAGAGCCCCTGGGGTGATGGAGGCCGTCCAGGTCATGGTAATGTCCAGCATGATGCAGCCAGTGAGAATAAGGGCTCTCCAGGCTTCCATACCCAGCCCTGTGTGAGCCCAGTCCCCTTCCCGGTACAGGGGAGCTCCTCAGAACCCGTCCTAGTCAGCTTGGTTACAGAGTGTAAGGCAGTACCCGTAGCTTAGAATGCAAAAACAAGCAAACAGCTTGTGATTGTCCGAAGGGGTACTTGACCCTAAGCACCCACAAGATTGGTGAAAATCAGAAAACCCTCACACACAGCCCGCGTGTGACCCAGGCGCACCCCCGTGCTGTTGGTGGGGGTGTAAATTGCTAGCAGCTCTTTGGATGAGCAGCTGCTACTGGGGAATTGTAAATTACACCCTCTGCCCCAGGAGCCCTGTTTGCGGGGTTCCCCCCACACAGGCCAGTGAAACTGCTGGCATAGGGACATCTGATGCCTTCTTCGTATTAGGAAAGACTGGAAGTGACCGCAACTCCATCCACGGGGGATTGCTTCGATGATGATGATGTGGTTTTTCTTCCTGAAGTGCTTATTGAGATAATTTTCAGATGGAAAGAAAAGCCTGGGCTTGGCATGGTGGCTCACCCCTCGGGAGGCTGAGGCGGATGGATCACCTGAGATCAGGAGTTTGAGACCAGCTTGACCAACATGGTGAAACCCATCTCTACTAAAAATACAAAAATGTGGTGGGCGCCTGTAATCCCAGCTACTTGGGAGGCAGAGGCAGCAGAATTGCTTGAACCTGAGAGGTGGAGGTTGCAGTGAGTTGAGATTGTGCCATTGCACTCAAGCCTGTTCGACAGAGTGAGACTCTGTCTCAAAAAGCCTGGCTGGGCCCAGTGGCTCACACCTGTAATCCCCACACTTTGGGAGGTTGGGGTGGGAGGATCATTTGAGGTCGGGAGTTCGAGACCAGCCAGGCCAACATGGTGACTCCCCATCTCTAATGAAAATACAAAAATGAGGCCGGGCGCAGTAGCTCACGCCTGTGATCCCAGCACTTTGGGAGGCCGAGGTGGGCAGATCACCTGAGGTCAGCAGTTCAAGACCAGCCTGGTCAACGTGGCAAAACCCCATCTCTATTAAAAAATTAGCTGGGCGTAGTCCCAGCTACTCGGGAGGCTGAGGCAGGAGAATCACTTGGAACCCAGGAGTCAGAAGCTGCAGTGAGCCAAGATTGCACCACTGCACTCCAACCTGGGCGACAGAGTGAAACTCCATCTCAGAAATAAACCCAAAAAACAAAATTAGCTGGACGTGGTGGGGCGTGCTTGTCATCCCAGCTACTCAGGATGCTGAGGTAGGAGAATTGCTTGAACCCAGGAGGTGGAGGCTGCAGTGAGCCGAGATCATGCCACTGCACTCCAGCCTGGGCGACAGAGTGAGACTGCATCTCAAAAAAAAAAAAAAAAAGCCTGAAGTCACCCAGAATTAAGCAACGGACCTGGCATTTGAACCCAGGTCCTACCTGAATGCAAAGCCCCTGCTCCTAACCACAGGGCCACACCACCCGGCCTCCTTGGATGAAGGTCCATGCAGTGGGGACGGCTGGGGCGAAACTGCTGAGGCAGCAGCTCCCTCGAGAGCTGCCTCCCTGCTGCCCAAGAAGGCCTGGGGGGAGAAGGGGTGGGTAGGTTGGCCTGAACTGGGACATTCCGAGGAATTAGCCGGACATCTCAGGCATTCCTGCTCGGCAGCCAAGGGCTACAGAACTGGGTGGGGAAGACATCCACCTGCAAGTTTCCAACCACCGGCAAGACGGAAGGGATCGCCCGGAAGATGGGTTCAAAAGTAGTGGCTGCAGCCAAATTCCATTTCCAGCTACATTACTGACCAGGAACTGGAAAAGCCCTACCTTACAGAGCGCCTGGCAATGCCAGATCAAATATATGCATGACCAAGCTTGTAAGAAGGGAAGGAAGCCCCACGAAAACATCCCTGGGAACCTGAAACATACGGACCCACCATCGGGGGGGTGGGGGGGTTGGCTATGGCGGCCCCCTAGGGACAAAGCCTGCAAGCCGAGAACCACACACAAAATGAGCTGGGTAGCTAGCGAAAGCCAAGGCGGAACCATCTGGAAGGACTGCCTGCAAAGTAGGCCACCCCAGATTCCCACAGAGCCCCCAGCTGGCCGTGGGCCTCCGATCCCAAATCACAAGAAAATCGATCCCCACGGGGAGTCACAAGAAACAGAAGGCTGCCCAGGAACTTCAGTTTCTAGGTTTATCAGGCCACAAAGTCAGGCTGCGTTAAAAAACATCAGCCGGGCGTGGCGGGAGTGGTGGCTCACGCCTGTAATACCAATACTTTGGGAGGCCGAGGCAGGCAGATCACCTGCGGTCAGGAGTTCGAGACCAGCCTGGCCAACATGGTGAAACACCATCTCTACTAAAAATACAAAAATTAGCCGGGTGTGGTGGCGGGTGCCTGTAATCCCAGCGACTCGGGAGGCTGAGGCAGAATTGCATGAGCCAGGGAACCGGACGTTGCGGTAAGCCGAGATTGCACCACTGGACTCCAGCCTGGGCAACAAGAGTGAAACTCCGTCTCAAACAAAACAAAAACACATTAGCCGGGCATAATCATACATGCCTGGCTGAGCCATGAGTTCAAGGCTGGCCAGGGCAATACAATGAGACCTCACCTCTACAAAAAATTTAAAAATTAGCTGGGCGTGGTGGTGTGCACTACTTGAAAGGCTAAGCGGGGAGGATGGCTTAAGCCCACGACGTGGAGGGTGCAAGGAGCTGAGACAGTGGACACTGCAGTCCAGCCTGGGCAACAGAGCAAGACCCTGTCTCAAAAACTAAAAAATAAAAACCATGAAAGGTGGCACCAAAACATAAGGAACAAGACATTTATCCCCAACAGAATAGCAGATCTAAAACAAAGAAATCTGAGCAACTTATTTTTTTATTTACTGAGAGAGAGTCTCACTCTGTCATCCAGGTTGCAGTGCAGTGGCATGGTCTCGGCTCATAGCAACCTCCACCTCCCAGGTTCAAGTGATTCTCGTGCTTCAGCCTACAAAGTAGCTGGGACCACAGGCGCCTGCCACTATGTCTGGCTACTTTTTCGTGTGTGCCAGGATCTCATTCTGTCACCTGGGCTGGAGTGCAGCGGCACCATCAAAGTTCACTATAGCCTTGAACTGGGCTAAGCCTCCCAGGTAGTGGGGACTGCAGGCGCGTATCATCACGCCCAGCCCGAACTGAAGACTTCCTGGGCTGTGCGGTGGACAAGTCACGGCTGTTGAGAGACCTAGGAGAGTGGAAGGGAGAACTGTGGAAGTGGGCAGCACGGGCCCTTGGCCAGTGTGAGGGAGGCTGAGCCAGGAGGACAGTAAGAAGGCCTATTAGGCATCTGAAGATTCCAGAAGCAGGGGCCACAGGGCTTAACCTTTCCAGAATTGCTAACTATGGGGCCCTGGGAGTCAGGGAGCAGGATGGCGAAGGGGCAGTGAGAGGCTGAGTTCGGGGGCAGGGCCGTGTGCTGGACAGTGGAGAAGGGGCAGTGAGAGCCTGAGTTTGGGGGCAGGGCCGTGTGCTGGACAGAGGAGAAGGGGCAGTGAGAGCCTGAGTTTGGGGGCAGGGCCGTGTGCCGGACAGTGGAGAAGGGGCAGTGAGAGCCTGAGTTCGGGGGCAGGGCCGTGTGCCGGACGGCGCCTCACTCCTTGAGGGAGAAGTGCATTTTGTCGTTGACCATCTTGCGCTCGGGGTTGAGGCGCTTGAGGATCTGGGCCAGCACGTTCACCGTCTGCTCGCTGCTCAGTCCTGTCTTCTTGGTCTGGAACTTTTTCAGCAGGTCCTTAGTGGTCATGGGCTTCCGTGTCAGGTAGCGGCGCACGGCATCCTCAGTCACCTGCACGTCGCTGAGGATGGGAGGGTGGGGAAGGTGGCATCAGTGAGCTTGTCCCCGGTAGCCCTTGCCCTGCCCCCTGCTGTCCTCGTCAACTTACCCGCTACTGGGTGTTGACTTGCCCGATGGCGGCTGGGGGGTCGACTTCCCAGACAGGCTCTGGGGCCCTGCGTCCAGCCGCAACCGCTTGGCTGCAGGCATCTCGTTCACCCGCTTCCCTGTGGGAGTGGCATCAGGGCTGAGTCTTGGGGGCAGGAGGCTGAACCCCTGAGCAGGACCCCGGGCTGGGCAGTGCCAGGATTAGGGTTCAGGGGGGATTGGGGACAGACAGGCCTCCACCCCCATCTCCATCTCCTCTCTGTCTTAAGCCCCAACAGAGGTCAGGAGGCCGTGGCTGTGGGGAGTGGGGAGGCCACAGGCACTCACCTTGCTCGAGTTTGCTGGCAGCCGCCCGCAGGGTGGAGGAGGTGCTGCCGCCCTCTGCGCTGGGCGTGCCTGGGCGGCTGTTGCCCCTCGAACTCCCTCCCGACGGCTTCCGCTCTCTCTTGGGTGGCGTCTTCTTCTTCTGCGGAGGTCAGGGTGGGGTGAGGGGTGTGAGTCTGGAAACAGACGCTGAGGCCTCCCCTGTCACCGGGCTGGGCCTTACCGCCATGAAGAGGGCCGAGGAGGCCTCGCTGTCAATGTCGCTCTCCTCTGAGCTGTCCGACTCCTCGCTGCTGTCTGCGGGGCACAGGAAAGGGGTCAGGGCCAGAGCAACCCTGGGACCCGGCATCCACCCGTACCTCCACTGCAGATGAGGGAGGCCTGCAGGGGAGAGGGGAGGAGGCAGCAGAGCGCCAGGGCCTGACCCGAGCCTCCAACATGGGGGCCACACCAGCCGCACCTTTCCTGCGCTTCTTCTCCTGCGGGGTGGGCGCCTTCTTCTCCTCCTCCTCCTCCTTGTCCTCCTCAGGCGGCTTCTCCTCCTCACTCTCCTCGCTACTGTCGCTCTGCTCATCAACACCTGGGGGGACAGGGTATGAGCAAGAGCAGGGATGCACTGCCCCCATCTCCCTGGGGCCCGCCTAGCCGCCACCTACCCTTGGGCCCCTCCTCCTGCTGGGGCGGCTTGGCCTTGCTCTCAGGCTCGTCCTGAGAGCTGCTGTAAGACAGGGACGGCAGAGGGTGAGTGCGCGCCCGCGAGGCCGCACGGGGTCTGGAAGCCACCTCCCGTCGGCCTCACCTGGAGCCGTCAGCCTCACCTGGAGCCGTC
>NW_016828986.1:14506-31399 GCF_001698545.2 Rhinopithecus bieti | reverse complement strand
CAAAAAAAAAAAAAAAAAAAAAACTTAGCCAGGCATGGTGGTGCATGCCTGTAGTCCTGTAGCTACTCAGGAGGCTGAGGTAGGAGGATTGCTTGACCCTGGGAGGTCAAGGCTGCAGTGAGCTGTGATTGTACCACTGCACTCCAGCCCTGGTGAGAGAGCGAGCTCCTGTCTCAAGAAAAAAAAAGAAAGAAGGGCTACAGCTCAGTTCTCCCGGGCTCTGGCTTTGCCTCCTGACTGACATCACTGCTCCTCCAGGCAGCCTCGCCTGACTCTCATTCTTTTTTTTCTGAGACGGAGTCCATCTCTGTCGCCCAGGCTGGAGTGCAGTGGCACGATCTCGGCTCACCACAACCTCCATCTCCCAGGTTCAAGCGATTCTCCTGCGTTAGCCTCCTGAGTAGCTGGGACTAGAGGCGTGCACCACAATGCCCAGCTAATTTTTGTGTTTTCAGTAGAGACAGGGTCTCACTGTGTTGGCCAGGCTGGTCTCAAACTCCTGATCTCAGGTGATCTGCCTGCCTCAGCCTCTCAAAGTGCTGGAGGACAGGCATGAGCCATCCCACCTGACCCCACGTGCCTCGAATTGCAGGGCCATGGTGAGCAACAGTAGACTTTGCCTTCACTGGCACCGCCTGAGCAGGTACCTCTGTAGCCTAATACCCGGGCCCCCGTGCTCACCCTCCTCACCGCTGGCGTCACTGGCATCAGACGACATCTCCAGGTCATCCTCCAGGTCGTGGATGCGCAGCTCGCTTGCCTTCCTGCGGCCGCGTTTCTCCTTCTCCTCCTCGTCCTCATCCTGGTCCTGATCCTTGAGCCGCCGCTGCTGCATGATGCTGAAGTGGTTCAGCACCTTGTTCCTCCTGAGGGCCAGGCACAGGGTGGCTCATGCCGGGCCTGGCACCACCCTGCACCTGCGCTTGCAGGGGGCGAGCCCTAGGGCACCACCCACACAGCCTTCAATGTGACGTGGACCCCGGGGACTTGGGCTGTGGCCCAGGACTCCCTGAAACCACACGGATAGAACCAGCCCTTCCTGCCTTCCCTTTCCACCCCGAGTCCCTCAAAGAACAGGTCCCCATGTGCTGCTGGAGTCTCAGCACCTCCCTTGGCCTCAGAGTCTGGCCCCAATCCAGTCACACTGGTTTCTTGCTATTTTTTTTTTTTTTTTTTTTTTTTGGAGACAGAGTCTCGCTCTGTCACCCAGGCTGGAGTGCAGTGCAATCTTGGCTCACTGCAACCTCCACCTCCCAGCTTCAAGCAATTCTCCTGCCTCAGCCTCCCAAGTAGCCGCGACTACAGGCACACACCACCACGCCCAGCTTATTTTTGTAGTTTTCGTAGGGACGAGGTTTCACCATGTTGTTCAGGCTGGTTTCAAACTCCTGACCTCAGGTGATCCACCTGCCTCGGCCTCCCAAAGTTCTGGGATTACAGGCGTGAGCCATTGCACCAAGCCCGGCCTGCGGTCCTGTTTTTTGAAGCTTCCATGAGCAATGAGACAACGTTACATTGTTCCAGTGGAAACAGTAGGTTTTGTCATTAAAGAAAAAGACATCTATAAATTAAGATGACAAGAGATCTGGCCAGGCGCAGTGGCTCACAACTATAATCCTAGCACTTTGGGATTGGTCACTCCTCACCTGAGGTCAGGAGTTTGAGACCAGCCTAAACAACATAGTGAAACCTCGTCCCTACGAAAACTACAAAAATAAGCCGGGCCTGGTGGTGTGTGCTTGTAGTCGCGGCTACTTGGGAGGCTGAGGCAGGAGAATTGCTTGAAGCTGGGAGGTGGAGGTTGCAATGAGCCAAGATTGCACTACACTCCAGCCTGGGTGACAGAGTGAGACTCTCCCTCCAAAAAAATAAAAGACTGCATGTGATGAGAAGTGTTAGGAATACATCTAACATGGGCAAAGCCCAGGCTGCTGTGAAAGATAATGCAACTGCTGCATAACACTGTGAGCGGCTTTACCCCACTGAACGGTGCACCAAAAAAGTGACAGTTGGGTGCAGTGGCTTAAGCCTGCCATCCCAGCACTTTGGGAGGGGAGGCCGAGGCTGGATACTCGCTTGAAACCAGGAGTTTGAGGTTAGCCTGAGCAACATAGCGAGACCCCATCACCATTTTAAATTTTTTTTCTTTTTTTTTTTTTGAGTCGGAGTCTTGATCTGTCACCCATGCTGGAGTGCAACAGTGCGATCTCGGCTCACTGCAACCTCTGTCTCCCAGGTTCAAGCCATTCTCCTGCCTCAGCCTCCTGAGTAACTGGGATTACAGGTGCCCGCCACCATGCCCGCCTAATTTCTGTATTTTTAGTAGAGATGGGGTTTCACCAAATTGGCCAGGCTGGTCTCTTGGCCAGGATGGTCTTGAACTCCTGGCCTTGTGATCCGCTGTCCACGTGCCCAGCCTGAACAGCTCTTAGCTAACTAGATTTAACATCTGATCAAGAGATGGCATTCTGGCCGGGCACCATGAATCACACCTATAATCCCAGCATATTGGGAGGCCAAGGCAGGCAGATCACTTGAGGCCAGGAGTTTTGAGACCAGCCTGGGCAACACGGTGAAACCCCTTCTCTACTAAAAGTACAAAAATCAACTGGGTGTGGAGGCGCACGTTTGTAGTCCCAGCTACTCGCGAGGCTAAGGCAGGAGAATTGCTTAAACTCGGGAGGTGGAGGTTGCAGTGAGCCAGGGAGCTGAGATGGCACAACTGCACTCCACCCTGGGCGACAGAGCGAGACTCTGTCTCAAAAAAATAAAAATAGGCCGGGCGCAGTGGCTCAAGCCTGTAATCCCAGCACTTTGGGAGGCTGAGACGGGTGGATCACGAGGTCAGGAGATCGAGACTATCCTGGCTAACACAGTGAAACTCCATCTCTACTAAAAAATACAAAAAACTAGCCGGGCGTGGTGGCGGGCGCCTGTAGTCCCAGCTACTCGGGAGGCTGAGGCAGGAGAATGGCGTGAACCCGGGAGGCGGAGCTTGCAGTGAGCTGAAGTGAACTGAGATCCGGCCACTGCACTCCAGCCCGGGCGGCAGAGCGAGACTCCATCTCAAAAAATAAAAAATAAAAAATAAAAAATAAAAATAAAAAAAAAGGCCGGGCATGGTGGCTCACGCCTATAATCCCAGCACTTTGGGAGGCTGAGCCAGATCACAAGGTCATGAGATCGAGACCATCCTGGCTTACACGGTGAAACCCCATCTCTAGTAAAAATGCAAAAAAACTAGCCGGGCGTGGTGGCGGGCGCCTGTAGTCCCAGCTACTTGGGAGGCTGAGGCAGGAGAACGGCGTGGACCTGGCAAGCGGAGCTTGCCGTAAGCTGAGATTGCGCCACTGAAGTCCAGCCTGGGCAACAGAGCGAGACTCCATCTCAAAAAAGAGATGGCATTTCTCCTTTGGTTAACATCCAGGTTTTACACAATTCTATAAAATCCCAAATTCTTCTCCCTAAAACTTTCAAAGCAGATTCTAAGGAAAATACACCAAAAGGGAACCTGCCCTCCCAGCAAAGACTGATCGATGGATTTTACAATGGAGCCCCAGGAACTCAACCAACGTGGAGCAGGAAGAGCAGGGAATGCTGTTCCAGGAGACCAGGGGCACAGGCTCGGAGGCTCAAGACCTGGAGGGGAAGATGCTCTGACCGCGTGCCATTTACGGGGTTGCTTTTGGAGCTGAGCCAACCTAGGACTCCAGAAATTTTAAAACCAAAGAAAATGACTAAAAACTAAAGCGGGCCGGGCGTGGTGGCTCATGGATGTAATCCCAGTACTTCAGGAGGCTGAGGCGGGCAGATCACCTCAGGTCAGGAGTTTGAGACCACCTGGCCAACATGGGGAAACCCTGTCTCTACAAAAAATACAAAATTAGGCTGGGCACACTGACTCGGCCTGTAATCCCAGCACTTTGGGAGGCAGAGGCGGGCGGATCACGAGGTCAGGAGATGGAGACCATCCTGGCGAACACGGTGAAACCCCGTCTCTACTAAAATACAAAAAATTAGCCGGGCGTAGTGGCGGGCGCCTATAGTCCCAGCTACATGGGAGGCTGAGGCAGGAGAATGGCGTGAACCTGGGAGGCGGAGCTTGCTGAACCTGGGAGGTGGAGCTCGCAGTGAGCCGAGATCGCGCCACTGCACTCTAGCCTGGGCGACAGAATGAGACTCCGTCTCAAAAAAAAAAAAAAATACAAAATTAGCCAGGCATGGTGGTAGCTAACTGTAATCCCAGCTACTCAGGAGGCTGAGGCAGAAGAATTGCTTGAACCTAGGAGGCAGAGGTTGCAATAAGCTGAGATTGTGCCACTGCACTCCAGCCTGGGTAACACAAGTGAAATGCAGTCTCAAAAACAAACAAACAAACAAACAAACAACACTAAAGCAAGGAGGGAAAAAGGTGTTTTTTAACCCTTTGGGAGCCATCAACTCTTTGAGCATCTGCTCATCTGTGACGTGTGCAAATGCCATTTTGCAGATGCGTTCAGAGTGCCCTCCCCACCATCTGCAAACACCCTTCGGCGGTGGTGGCCCTAAGGTCTCATCCAAAACCACAACATCCAAGACCAAGTGCTCTGGGGCCCCAGCCTCGTCCCCCTGGCCACAGTCACTCTGCACTGGCCTCATGCACTGTGTCTCTCCATAGCCCTTAACTGTACCTGCCCCACCTCTGAGGCCGAGGACACTGCTAAAGAAACCCTCCCAGAATGCCCTTACGGGGTTGCCTGGAGCTGTTGCCCTGCAGTGGATCAGGCTGTGTGACCTGCGGCCTGTGGGAAGCCAAGGGGGCAGTTAGATCCCATCCTGCTCTGCCAATCTGAGCTCCAGGCCACCCCCTCCTATCTGTTTCCCCCTGAATTGACAGCTCCGAGATGGCCGAGTGGGGTCTGCCCTGGTTACCCCTGAGTCCCCAGCTCCCAGCACAGGGCCTGGTGATATACCCACAGCAAGGCACCCCATTTCCCTCCCTTCTGTCCCCGACCGCCACACAGTCCACTCACCTCTCCCACTCCTCCTCGGCCTCCTCGGCAGTGAGCGTGCGGTGCCGGGCCAGCGGCGTGAAATTATACCAGTTGTGCACGGGGAAGGCCTCGAAGGCCCCGTCGGGGCACTGGGTGAAGATGTAGTAGGATGTGTTCTCTGTCACGCCTCCCTTCTTGATGCCCTTGAACCTGCAGGGAGCTACGATCATGGCCTGGCCCACAGAGACCGGCCCAGCCCTGCCTGTGTCCCCCCAGGCCTGCCTCCTTTATGGCACTTGCCATAGGAGGAAGACCAAGGAATGCCTATGAGGCCTTCAACCAGCTGGGCCTCGTCAATTCTCACATCTGGGGAACAGCGCCGGCACGCCTACACTGCAAAGGGCTGGGCATTTGCGCATCAGGATCATTTCTGGTAAGATCATGTGAGATTATCTCAGAAGAGCCTAACCCTGCAGTCAGATCATCTACATTTGCCTCCAGCTCTGCTACTTGTGGGCCATACCCGGGAAACTGAGGAGCCAAGTGAGAGGATGGGGCGGGAAGGCATGGCCAGATATTTTTTTTGACATGGAGTCTCGCTCTGTTACCAGGGCTGGAGTGCAGTGGCACAATCTCAGCTCACTGCAACCTTCGCCTCCCGGCTTTAAGCGATTCTCCTGCCTCAGCCTCCTGAGTAGCTGGGATTACAGGTGTCCGCCACCACGCCCAGCTAATTTTTGCAGTTTTAGTAGAGACGGGGTTTCACCATGTTGGCCAGGCTAGTTTCGAACTCCTGATCTCAAGTAATCTGCCCACCTCGGCCTCCCAAAGGGCTGGGATTATAGGCGTGAGCCACCATGCCCAGACATGGCATGGCCAAATCTGAGTGGACACCTGGCCCCGGCCACCATTCCCTCAAGCCTAAACAACTGCCCAGCCTCCTAAGGCCTCCACTTCATTCTCTTCTACCCTAAAGGTCCAGGCAATCTGGGTGAGCGCCCCTTCCCTGCCTATAGCTTTCCAAGGCTCCACTGGGTCCAGCACATCCTGGCACCCACTGCTCTGTGTGAGCTGCCTGTGTCTGTCACTATCACCCAACTGCTATGCCTGGAGCGCCCTTCATCAACCTAACCTAGACCCGTCCGTTCTGCCCTCAGTCTGCCCCCTCTGAGAGGTCATCTCAAGTGTCATGAGCCCCCAGGGCTGGCCACCCAAGCTTCCTGCATTGTGGTACTCTGAGCTGCCTCAGAGCCAGGCACAAGCACCAACTCAGTGAACTATCTTCAAAAATACAACCCCACGGCCTGGGCGGTGGCTCACACCTGTAATCCCAGCACTTTAGGAGGCCAAGGTAGGAGGATCGCTTGACCCCAGGAGTTCAAGACCAGCCTGAGCAATGCAGCAAGGCCCCATCTCTACCAAAAATACAAAAATGAGCCAGGCATGGTGGGGCACACCTATAGTCCCAGCTACTCAGGGGCCAGGGTGGGAAGATCTCTTGAGCCCAGGAGTTAGAGCCTGCAGTGAGCTAGGATCACACCACTGCCCTCCAGCCTGGGCAAAAGAGTGAGACCCTGTCTCAAAATAAATAAGCAGGCTGGGTGGCTGGGCACGGTGGCTCACGCCTGTAATCCCAGCACTTTGGGAGGCCGAGGCGGGCAGATCCCAAGCTCAGGAGATTGAGACCATCCTGGTTGACACGGTGAAATCCCGTCTCTACTGAAAATACAAAAAAATTAGCCGGGCATGTTGGCGGGCACCTGTAGTCCCAGCTACTCCGGAGGTTGAGGCAGGAGAATGGCATGAACCTGGGAGGCAGAGTTTGCAGTAAGCCAAGATCGAGCCACTGCACTCCAGCCTGGGTGACAGACTGAGACTCCATCTCAAAATAAATAAATAAATAAATAAGTAGGCGAGGTGGGGTGGCTCACGTCTGTAATCCAGCACTTTGGGAGGCAGAGGCAGGAGGATCACGAGGTCAGGAGTTCCAGACCAGCCTGACCAATATGGTGAAACCCCATCTCTACTAAAAATACAAAAATTAGCCGGGCCTGGTGGTGGCAGGCACCTGTAATCCCAGCTACTCAGGAGGCTAAGGCAGCAGAATCCCTTGAAACTGGGAGGTGGAGGTTGCAGTGAGCCGGGATCGTGCCACTGCCCTCCAGCCTAGGCGACAGAGCAAGACTCCATCTCAAAAAGATAAATAAGTAAAATAAGATAACATAAATAAATAAAAAACAAAACCCTACAGGGATGAAAGTGCCAGCACCTCCATCGCAGCAGTGGGAATCCGAGGTTCAGAGAGGGTACCCCACAAAGTATGTAAGTTGAGGGGGGATGTGGACCGGTCGCTAAGCCGGCGCCGCCACCGCCCCACCGCTTACTTCCTGCCCGATTTGCCGTTGACGCGGAGCAGCCAGGGCTGGTCCTCGGGCCGGAACTCCTTGAGGACGATGCCGTACTTCTTCCTCCGAGCCTCCTCCCGAAGCTTGCGGTTGAACTCACTGCCCGCGCCCGATTCGGGCATCTCCTCCTCTTGGTAGATTTTCTTGTTGCTCAAGTCCCGCTCCAGCCGAGCCTAGGGGAGCAGGAAGCAGAGCCTCTCAGGGTCCCTGGCTTTGCTTGGGCGGTGCCCCGCTCCAGGAATGCCCTTCCTCACCCTAGGCCAAGCTCTAGATGATCAAAACCAACGTACCACTTGGCAACAAGGAAGGAGAATGGTAGCCTTTGATAAATCTGGGTAAAGGGAATTTGAGCGAGCCTTGTGTTCTATTTTTGCAACTTAAAAGCTTAAAATTACTTCCAAATTAAAATTAAAGAGAAAAAGACCACCTGGTGGCCATCGAGCAGGCCATCGGAGGCAAAATTCCTTATCTGAGGAATGTAGAAGGAATGAAGACTTCCCTACTCTGTACATCAGGCATCTGGTCCCAGGCTTCTTTTCCCAAAATTTATAAGTAACTAGAATGTCTACACATCTCCAGAATGCATGCATATCGAAACTCATTGTGTGGTGGCTCGCGCCTGTAATCCCAGAACTTTGGGAGGCCAAGGCAGAAGGATCGCTTGAGCTCAGGAGTTTAAGACCAGCCTGGCATCAGAATGGCTTGAACCTGGGAGGCAAAGGCTGCAGCGAGCCGAGATCATGCCACTGCACTCCAGCCTGGGTGACAGAGTGACACTCTGTCTTAAAAAAAAAAGCTGGGCGCAGTGGCTCATGCCTGTAATCCCAGCACTTTGGGAGGCTGAGGCGGGTGGATCACCTGAGGTCAGGAGTTCGAGATGAGCCTGACCAACATGGGGAAACCCGGTCTCTACTAAAAATACAAAATTAGCAGGGTGTGGTGGTGTATGCCTGTAATCCCAGCTACTCGGGAAGCTGAGGCAGGATAATTGCTTGAACCCAGGAGGCAGAGGTTGCGGTGAGCTGAGATCACACCACTGCACTCCAGCCTGGGCAACAAGAGCGAAACTTTGTCTCAAAAAAAAAAAAAAAGGCCAGGCGCTCAAGCCTGTAATCCCAGCACTTTGGGAGGCCGAGACGGGCAGATCACAAGGTCAGGAGATCAAAAATACAAAAAAACTAGCCGGCGAGGTGGCAGGCACCTGTAGTCCCAGCTACTCGGGAGGCTGAGGCAGGAGAATGGCATAAACCCGGGAGGCGGAGCTTGCAGTGAGCTGAGATCCGGCCACCGCACCCTAGCCTGGGCGACAGAGCGAGACTGTGTCTCCAAAAAAAAAAAAAAAAAAAGACCAGCCTGGGCAACATAGTGAGACTCTATATCTATTTTTAAAAAATAAAAAGGCCGGGCACAGTGGGAGGCTGAGGCAGGTGGATTACTTGAGGTCAGGAGATCAAGACCAGCCTGACCAACATGGCGAAACTTCATCTCTACTAAAAAGACAAAAATTAGCTGGGCGTGGTGGCAGGCACCTGTACGCCCAGCTACTTGGGAGGCTGAGGCAGAAGAATGGCTTGAACCTGGGAGGTGGAGGTTGCAGTGAGCCCAGGTTGTGCCACTGCACTCCAGCCTGGGCAACAAGAGACTCCATCACAAAAAATAAATAAATAAAATAAAATAAATAAAAAGAATCTCATTGTGCAACATTTGCTGACATTAAGGCACCAAAATCTCTACAAATGTTACCATTTATCGTGACCTATGTGGCTAATACGATCCGAATTACCCTTAAGCTCTTGATTTAAGGTCCATATATACCATTTCTAAAACACTCTAGAATCAGCCACATCTCATAACCTCCACTGCCCCCAGTGCCCACCAGGACTCACCTAGACCAGATCAGTAGCTTCTACCTGGTCTCCCTTTAACTGCCCTCAAACCCACAGTCTGTCTCCCCACAACAGCCAGACCACACGACAACCTTTAATGGCTCCCAAAGTCCTTTCTAGAGCCTCTGATGGCAGGGGCTCTGGGAAAGCCCCCAGCCCAGTCCCCTCCCTTGCCCAGATAAACCTTGGCCAAAAATGCCCATCGGTGGGCACAACTTCTAACTGTTCTCCTTTAAGGAGAGGCCTCCGGTGGGCCTACCAAACCTAACTTACAGGGACACCCAGGAGCTTTACCTGGGCCTTTGCCATTCTTTTTTTTTTTTTTTTTTTTTTTTGAGATGGAGTCTCGCTCTGAGACAGGGTCTTGCTCTGTTATCCAGGCTGGAGTGCAGTGGTGCAATCATAGCTCAATGCAGCCTTGAATCCCTGGACTCAAGCGATCCTCCTACCTCAGCCTCCTATGTAGCCTACAGACCCACACTACCAGCTCCAGCTAATTTCTTTTTTTTTTTTTTGAGACAGAGTCTCAACTCTGTCGCCCAGGGCTGGAGTGCAGTGCTGGATCGCAGCTCAACTGCCAAAGCCTGCCGCCTCCCGGGTTTATGGCCGATTCTCCTGCCTGCAGCCTTCCCGAGTAGCTGCGACTACAAGGCACCCGCCACCTCGCCCTGCTAGCTTTTTTGTATTTTTTTAGTAGGACGGCGATCCTTTCACCGTGTTAGCCGCCAGGATGGCTCTTCGCATCTCCTGACCTCGGTGCATCCGACCGTCTCGCGCCTCCAAACGTGCTGCGGATTACAGCTTGAGCCACCATGCCGGCCCCCAGCCCCTAATTTTTGTAAAATTTTTTGAGAGTTGCGGTCTTGCTATTGATATTGCCCAGCTGGTTGTTGAAACTCCTAGCCTTTTTTTTTTTTTTTTTTTGAGACGGGAGTCGTTCACTCTGCAGCCCAGGCTGCGATGGCCAGTGCCGGATCTCAGGCTCACTGCAAGTTCCGCCTCCCAGGTTCTATGCCATTCTCTGCCTCAGCCTCCTGAGAGCTGGACTACAGGCGCCCGCCACCTCGCCCGGCCTAGTTTTTGTATTTTTTAGTAGAGACGGCGTTTTCACCGTGTTAGCCAGAATGTTCTCGAATTGCTCCTGAACCTGCTGTGATCCCGCCCCGCCTCGCTCTCCCCAAAGTGCGTGGGATTAAAGGCTTGAAGCAACCCGCCCGGCTTAACTCCTAGCCTTAAGCAAGCTTCCTGCCTCGGCCTCCCAAAGTGCTGAGATTAGGGGTGTGAACTACCGCACCCAATCCTTTGTCATCTATCTTTTCTTCACTTTGAGAAAAGTGAGAAAATTAAGACTTAGTTACTATGACAGTTAAGCAACTATTACAATCACCAAGGTCAGGGTCATGTTCTCCCACCACCCCAGCCCCCAACCCCCAGGACCCAGGGACTTACCTGATTCCATGTAGCAAAGTTGACTTTATCGGCTGCATTAAAAGCCATGATGTTATATTTTTTGGTTGTATTCCTGGAGTGGATTAGAAGAGGTGGTGTCAATCCAATACAGCAGTTCAATCATTAATTTAATGAATTAATGCGACTGAACCATTAATTCAATCAGCCATCCAACTGGATCATTAATTCAATCAAATCATTAATTCAATCGCTCAATCCAATTGAACCATCAATTCAATTCAATCATTCCATTCAACTGAATCATTTATTCAATTCAATCACTCAACAAACCCACCCCGATTCATTCAGCCTGTTTTGCCTGGCAACACTGGATACAGAAGACTCCAAGGATTCCCAGTCTGCCAGAGAAGCTAGACCCATCCCCTCTTGACCCCAGGCAGAAGAAGAGCAGATGGAGGGACAAAGATTTGGGGGAACCCAAGATGTGGAGATTATTGTGAACTCAGCCTTGGGGAGGAGGGAGGACAGGCAGGGAGTGCTTCCTGGAGGAGGAAGATACTGGAGCTGAGTTTTGCAGAATCAACAAGAATTCACCCAGCAGAGTCACAGTTGAGGGGAGGCACTCATGGCAGAGGGAACAGGATGTACAAAGGCCTAGAAAGGAAAGACAGCCTGACCATTTTGAAACAGGACGAGGAATATGTCCTTACAGCTGGCCTGAGCATCATGGGACCGAAGGTTAGGCCAGGGGGCTGGATCGCCGTGTTATTAATGCACTCATTCATTCATTCGTTTAAAAAAGCAGTGTTGTCCCCAGGGAAGCCTCAGCTTAATCCCAGCCCTGCCCTCCAAGTCTCTCCCAGTCTGGAGGGAGAATCACAGACAAGGCCAGAAACGCCTGGCTAAGAAGACCGTGAAGGTTTTCATTTTTGGAGGGTGGAGAGGAGTGGGAGATGGGGCTGGGGACTTACTTGGGAACTCGAACGACGTATTCAGTGACATTCTGGCTGCTAGGGCCCTGCGGAAAGAGGAACCGGACGGTGAGTGAGGAGTTGCCGAGGTCGCCGTCGGGACCCCGGAACCCCGCCAAATCCACACTCACTAGGGCCGCCATGGGCAATGGTCAGTGGTTTCGATCTGGTCCGACCCGGGCTCCTTTCGTCTCCTCTGGCGTGCGCGTCCCTCGATCCCGGGGAAGCCGCCGCTCGCTGTCGGGTCTCTGTCCCTGAGCGAAGACCCCAACCCCAGGAGCCTCTGGCACTGGGAAAAGGTAACCGGAAGAGGCGCTCCAGCTACTCCGTCTACGCTTCTGCTGCCGCCTAACCCGGAAGCAAAACCCTCCAGCGGCCGCGTCGCGATGGCAACCTTCTTAGCGACTGTGGCCGCCTCAATGCGCAGTCACTTATGCTCCTCGGCGGCTATAGTCACCTCAAAAGGGCCACCACCGTCCCTTCTTAGACTCAGCAAACCCAGGCCGAGTCTGAAATAAACTAACCAGCCTCTGTCGCTGGCGCTCTTTTATATAACACGGTTAACTTCATCAAATGGGGGACCGCCCTCCCTCGTGACGTCAGCACCTAAGGACCGCGGCATCCTGGGTAGGGAGAAGGAGGAGAGTCCTCCTTGCGGGCCCCCATGCACTTTGCGCATGCCCCATGTCGCTCTGGACCTGGTGGGGCCAAGAAGGCCGCGTCACCATAGCAACCGAGGCCTACATCGGTCGGGTCGAACCGCCGCTTGGCTCCCCATGGGCCTGTTTGGGGTTCATTGCCTCTCCCTACCCCGAAGGGGGACCCCGGACCCCGTCATTGTCGCAAAATGACCGGGGCGGGGACCCTTGTGACGTTGTGCCGAGCCAGGAGGGGTCAGAGCCTGGGCGGGGTCGGGGAGCGACCACCCCAAGGGCTGCTGGCTGGATGGGTCTCTGCAAGTCCAAGCTGCCCGAGATGGGCAGGGCTCTGAGGCCCCAGGAGAAGGGTAAAGTCGCGGGGGCGGCTGGCTGGCTTCCTGGGGGGAAGGGAAGGAGGCTGCAGAGAACAGTAGGGAGATATAGGATCCCCTACCCCGTTCCAGGCATGCACGCACGCCCCAGTCATGGCAGTAATACAACTGCGCATGCTCACGGCGCAACCATTCATTGCTCCACTTCGGATATACTTGAGCACCTCCTGGGTTCGGGGCCCCGCAAGGTGAATCTGTCAAAACAGCTCCCAACGGAGGGTTACAGTGCCCTCTCGAGGGTTACAGTGTCGTGGGGGAGACAGACTCATAACATGGGAATCTACAACCCAGGAAGGAGCAGGAGAAGCACAGTGGGCTCTGAGGGCTCAGAGAAGAGGGGAGGTTTCAGTTGGGCACTGAGGGATGCATAGGAGTTGGCTAAGCAAAGGGAAGGGGAGCAAGACACAAAAATTGGGCCATGAACTACAGACACCGTCGATGTGTCTGGTTTCATTTATTCCTCATCCACCACTAAATGTCAGGAACTGCCAACTCCTAGGAATATAGGAATGACGGAGGCACAAATAGTCCTTGCTCTCATGGAGTCGACTCTGGCGTGGAGGAGACAAGAACGAGTAAACGGCCGGGCACGGTGGCTCACGCCTGTAATCCCAGCACTTTGGGAGGCCGAGGAGGGCGGATCACCTGAGGTTGGGAGTTTGAGACCAGCCTGACCGACATGGAGAAACTCTGTTTCTACTAAAAATACAAAGTTAGCCGGTCGTGGTGGCACATGCCTATAATCCCAGCTACTCGGGAGGCTGAGGCAGGAGAATCGCTTGAACCTGGGAGGCGGAGGTTGTGGTGAGCTGAGATCGCGCCATTGCACTCCAGTCTGGGCAACAAGAGTGAAACGCCATCTCAAAAAAAGAAAGCAGGAAGAAGAAAGAAGAAGAAAAAAATTAAAAGAACAAGTAAACAGGGAAGATCATGACTGACTGTGGCCATTGCTGTGGAGGAAATAGGTGTCTGAGACAAGGAGTGATGGGGGGAAACTCTAGACAGTGGCTAGAGAAGGCCAGATGGAAGTTGTGGACAGAAGGAACTGGGGCAGGCAGGGATTTTCCAGGCAGAGGAAACAGCAAAGGAGAAATGAGTTTCAAATTCAAAGAACTGGGGCCGGGCGCGGTGGCTCAAGCCTGTAATCCCAGCACTTTGGGAGGCCGAGGCGGGCGGATCACGAGGTCAGGAGATCGAGACCATCCTGGCTAACACGGTGAAACCCCATCTCTACTAAAAAAAAAAATACAAAAAAACTAGCCGGGCGAGGTGGCGGGCGCCTGTAGTCCCAACTACTCGGGAGGCTGAGGCAGGAGAATGGCGTGAACCCGGGAGGCGGAGCTTGCAGTGAGCTGAGATCCCGCCACACTACAGCCTGGGCGACAAAGCAAGACTCTGTCTCAAAAAAAAAAAAAAAAAAAAAAAAAATTCAAAGAACTGTAGCCCCCTGGGGCTGGGACAGAGGAAAGGGGAGTATGGGATGGGGCTGGGACAGAGGGAAGGGGAGTATGGGATGGGGCTGGGACAGAGGGAAGGGGAGTATGGGATGACGCTGGGAGCATGGGTAATTCCCTGCCTCTCTCTGAACCTCAGTTCCCTCCGCTGTAAAATGGGATGATAGAGTTCTCAGGATGCTTTAAGGAGATGCCATGTGCGAAGGGCCTGGCCTGCTCAAGTTCACATCATTTTTTTTTTTCTTTTGTTTTTTTTTTGAGGCGGAGCCTTGCTCTGTTGCCCAGTCTGGAGTACAGTGGCGCAATCTCGGCTTACTGCAACCTTCAGCTCCTGGGTTCAAGCGATTTTGCTGCTTCAGCCTCACGAGCAGTTGGGATCACAGGCGTGCACCACCACACCAGCTAATTTTTTTGTATTTTTCGTAGAGACGGGGTTTCACCATGTTGGCCAGGCTGGTCTCAAACTCCTGACATCAAGGGATCCACCCACCTCGGCCTCCCAAAGTGCAGGGACTATAGGTGTGAGCCACCACACCTGGCCTCAAGTTCACATCTTCATCCAAGCGGCACAAATACACAACTTGCCTGGCTATACCCGTGAGAACAGAAACATACCCCCAAGATGCCACCCTACAGCAAAAGAGAGTATGCCAAGAGACTTTGTCCAGTGTCACCCAGGGACACCTGTGCCCCTACAGGCACTAACCCATCTCCCTCCCTCTTCCTGGGTGCCACAGACATCCTCAAGTCCCCTCTGATCATCTTCGTGATGGGCGGCCCAGGCTGTGGCAAAGGGACGCAGAGCAAGAATATGGCGACCAAGTATGGCTTCTGCCACGTAGGGCTGGGCCAGCTACTGCGACAGAGGCTCAAAGGAGCACGCAGCGGGGCTGGCAGATCCGTGACATCATGCTGCAGGAGCTCCTGGTGCCCGCGGTAGGAGCTCATGAGAGGGGGTAGGAAGGAAGGGGGTACGTTGGGACAGCCACCCACCAGCAGGTCTCACAGGACCCAGAAGGTTGCAACTTCCCACGTGGCTATTGCCTTGCTGCACTAAGCTTTCATTTCCTTATCTGTGAAGAGGGGAGATCCCATCAAAAGGCTGTAGGGGTCCGGCCCAGTGGCTCACTCCTGTAATCCCAACACTTTGGGAGGCCAAGGAGGGTGGGTCACCTGAGGTTGGGAGTTCAAAACCAGCCTGACCAACATGGAGAAACCCCGTCTCTACTAAAAACACAAAATTAACTGGGCATGGTGGCACACGCCTGTAATCCCAGCTACTTGGGAGGCTGACGCAGGAGAATAACTTGAACCCGGGAGGCGGAGGTTGTGGTGAGCCGAGATTGTGCTATTGCACTCCAGCCTGGGCAACAAGAGCAAAACCCCATCTCAAATCACTAGGGAAGCTCTCGCTGTTTGGTGAAGTGGAGGGTACCCCATTCATGAATTGCAAATAAAGGTCAATTTGAGCTAAACAAAAAAATCACTCAAGGACAGGCACAGTGGCTCATGCCTGTATTCCCAACACTTTGGGAGGCCAAGGTCTGGGCATCACTTGAGCCCAGGAGTTTGAGACCACCCTGGGCAACATAGCAAGCCCTATCTTTTTTTTTTTTTTTTTTTTGAGTCGGAGTCTCACTCTGTCGCCCAGGCTGGAGTGCAGTGGCATGATCTTGGCTCACTGCAAGCTCCGCCTCCCGGGTTCATGCCATTCTCCTGCCTCAGCCTCCCGAGTAGCTGGGACTACAGGCGCCCACCACCACGCCTGGCTAATTTTTTGTATTTTAGTAGAGACAGGGTTTCACCGTGTTAGCCAGGATGGTCTCAATCTCCTGACCTTGTGATCCGCCCACCTCGGTCTCCCAAAGTGCTGGGATTACAGGCGTAAGCCACCATGCCCAGCCAAGCCCTGTCTCTTAAAAAGAATAAATTTATTTGTTTATTTTGAGATGGAGTTTCACTCTTGTCGCTCAGGCTGGAGTGCAATGGTGTGATCTCGGCTCACTGCAACCTCCACCTCCCTGGTTCAAGCGATTCTCCTGCCTCAGCCTCCCAAGTAGCTGGGATTACAGGTGCACACCACCACACCCTGCTAATATTGTATTTTTAGTAGAAACAGGGTTTCACCATGTTGCCCAGGCTGGTCTTGAACTCCTGACGTCAGGTGATTCACCCACCTCGGCCTCCTAAAGTGCTGGGATTACAGGCATGAGCCACTGTGCCTGGACTAAATTATCCATTATTTAATTTATTTATTGACACGAGTCTCACTCTGTTACCCAGACTGGACAGCAATGGCATGATTTCAGCTCACTGTAACCTCTGCCTCCCGGGTTCAAGTGATTCTCGTGCCTCAGCCTCTTGAGTAGCTGGGACTACATGCGTGCACCACCACGCCCAGCTAATTTTTGTATTTTTAGTAGAGATGGGATTTCCCCATATTGCCCAGGCTGCTCTCGAACTCCAAACGCCAAGTGATCCACCTGCCTTGGCCTCCCAAACTGTTAGGATTACAGGTGTGAGCCACCATACCTGGCCAAAAAAAATAATTTTTTTTTTTTTTTTAGACGGAGTCTCACTGTGCCACCCAGACTGGAGTGCAGTGGCCCAATCTCGGCTCACTGCAAGCTCCACCTCCTGGGTTCACGTCATTCTCCTGCCTCAGCCTCCCGAATAGCTGGGACTACAGGTGCCCGCGACCACGCCCGGCTAATTTTTTTGTATTTTTAGTAGAGACGGGGTTTCTTTTTTTTTTTTTTTTTTT
>NW_016828986.1:6171-11284 GCF_001698545.2 Rhinopithecus bieti | reverse complement strand
TTTTTTTTTTTTGAGACGGAGTCTCACTCTGTCACCCAGGCTGGAGTGCAGTGGCGCGATCTCAGCTCACTGCAGTCTCTGCCTCCCGGGTTCACACCATTCTCCTGCCTCAGCCTCCTGAGTAGCTGGGTCTACAGGTGCCCACCACCACGCTCGGCTAATTTTTTGTATTTTTAGTAGAGATGGGGTTTCACCGTGTTAGCCAGGGTGGTCTCGATCTCCTGACCTCATGATCCGCCCGCCTCAGCCTCCCAATGTGCTGGGATTATAGGCATGAGCCACCGTGCCCTGTCTGAATATGTAATTTTTTTAGAGATGGGATCTCACTGTGTTGTCCAGGCTGGCCTCAAACTCCTGGGCTCCCACCTCGGCCTCCCAAAGTGCTGGGATTACAGGTGTGATTACCACACCTGACCACTACTATGTTATTTTATATCAGAAACGTGAGCAGCCAGGTGTGGTGGTTCATGTCTGTAATCCCAGCACTTTGGGAGGCCGACGTGGACAGATTATGAGATCAGGAGTTTGAGACCAGCCTGGCCAACGTGGTGAAACCCCGTCTCTACTAAAAATGCAAAAAATTAGCCAGGCGTGGTGGTGCATACCTGTAATCCCAGCTGCTCAGGAGGCTGAGGCAGGAGAACTGCTTGAACCAGGGAGGCGAAGGTTGTAGTGAGCCGAGATTGCACCACTGCACTCCAGCCTGGTGACAGAGCAAAACTCCGTCTCAAAAACACACACACAAACAAAAAAACTTCAGCATCCATGGATTTTGGTATCTGAGACAGGTCCTGGAACCAATCCCCCATAGATACAGAGGGCCTACATATTAAGGGAAAACGAGGTCAAGCATGGTGGCTCATGCCTGTAATCCCAGCACTTTGGGAGGCCGAGGTGGGTGGATCACCTGACATCAGGAGTTCTAGATCAGCCTGGCCAGCATGGTGAAACCCCATCTCTACTAAAAATACAAAATTTAGCCAGGTGTGGTGGCGGCCGCCTATAATCTCAGCTACTCGGGAGGCTGAGGCAGGAGAATTGCTTGAACCTGGGAGGCAGAAGTTGCAGTGAGCTGAGATCACGCCATTGCACTCCAGCCTGAGTGACAAGAACGAAACTCTGTCAAAAAAAAAAAAAAGTGGGAGTTTAAAGTCTTGTACCAGAAAACAAGAAGCATTCAACCACAGCCGGGCACGGTGGCTCACACCTGTAATCCCAACACTTTGGGAGGCCAAGGCGAGTGGATCATGAGTCAGGAGATCGAGACCATCCTGGCTAATACAGTGAAACCCTGTCTCTACTCAAAATACAAAAAATTGAGCTGGGCGCGGTGGCTCACGCCAGTAATCCCAGCACTTTGGGAGGCCGAGGCAGGCGGATCATGAGGTCAGGAGATCGAGACCACAGGTGAAACCCCGTCTCTACCAAGAAAAGTACAAAACATTGGCCGGGCGCAGTGGTGGGCGCCTGTAGTCCCAGCTACTCGGGAGGCTGAGCCAGGAGAATGGCGTGAAGCCGGGAGGCAGAGCTTGCAGTGAGCAGAGAGCGAAACTCTGTCTTGAAGAAAAAAAAAAAAAAAGCAGCATTCAACCCAAAAGGACACCAGCATCAACAGGAAATTGCTCCTAGTAGCCCAAGATGTGAGCACTCTAGCATCAGAAAGAAAAACAGAGGTGGCCTATGGTCCCAGCTACCCAGGAGGCTGAGAGAGAAGGATCGCTTGAGCTCCTTCTGTCTGCAGTGTTCAAGCCTGCAGTGAGTCATGATTCCGCTACTGCACTCCAGCCGAGGTGACAGGTCTTTTCTTTCTTGTTTTTTGTATATATATATTTTTTGTTGCTGTTGTTTTTTTTTTTTTTTTTTTTTTTGAGACGGAGTCTCGCCCTGTCACCCGGGCTGGAGTGCCATCACGCCCGGGTAATTTTTGTATTTTTCATAGAGATGTGGTTTCACCATGTTAGCCAAGCTGCTCTTGAACTCCTGACCTCAAGTGATCCGTGTTTTGTTTTGTTTTGTGAGACAGGGTCTCACTCTGTCACTTCCGCTGAAGTGCAGTGGCTCAATCACAGCTCACTGCAGCCCCAACCTCCTGGGCTCAAGCCATCATCTCACCTAAGCCTCCCAAGTATCTAGAACTACAGGTGTGGGCCACCACACCTAGCTAGTTTTTTAATTTTTATTTTTGTAGAGATGGCGTCTTGCTATGTTGCCAAGGCTGGTCTTCAATTCCTGGGCTTAAGAGATCCTCCATGCTGGGATTATAGGTGTGAGCCACCATGCCTGGCAAACTTTTTTTTTTCTTTTTTTTTTTATAGACAATGGTATCTCCACATGCAGGTAACTGTATAAACAAATATATATCAATGTCAATTGGCTGGTTTTGATGTTATATGACCATCAGTTCCATCAATTAAGACATCATGGCTGGGCGAGGTGGCTCACGCCTATAATCACAGCACTTTGAGAGGCCGAGACGGGGGGATCGCTTGAGGTCAGGAGTTCAAGAACAGCCTGCCCAACATGGTGAAACCTCATCTCTATAAAAAATATAAAAATTAGCCAGGTGTGGTGGCAGGCACCTTAATCCCAGCTACTTGGGAGGCAGAGGCAGGAGAATCATTTGAACCTGGGAGGTGGAGGTTGCAGTGAGCCAAGATGAAGCCATTGCACTCAAACCTGGGGGACAAGAGCGAGACTTCTCTCAATAAAAAAAGAAAAGAAAACAAACAAAAACACATATTTTATTTATTTATTTATTTATTCTGAAATAGGGTTTCACTCCTGCCACGCTGGCTGGAGTGCTGTGGTACAATCTCAGCTCACTGAACGCTCCTGGGCTCAAGCAATTCTCCCACCTCAGCTTCCCTAGTAGCTGGGACCACAGGTGCTCGCCATCACACCTGGCTAATTTTTTTGTATATATATATTTTTTTTTGTACAGATGGGGTTTTGCCATGTTGCCCAGGCTGGTCTGGAACTCCTGGGTTCAAGCGATCCACCTGCCTCAGCCTCCCAAAATGCTGGGATTACAGGCATGAGCCACCTCACCTGGCCCTATAACTTTTAATTAAGAGGAGGCAACCCTTCCTCCTTGGGGCTTGGCTTCCGCATCTATAAAATAGGGGCGAGAGTCTCCCTGGAATGCTGAGGCTGTGTGCAGCCTTGGATTCCCGTGGATTTCAGTGGGTTGATCCAGGACGGCCCCCCATGGTGTCTGGAGTATACAGGACAGTGGGAATCGTAAGGGAAATCAACACACCCTTCCTGCACATCGTGTTCTTGTGCACGGAGATCTCCGTTCTGGGGATCCATCATCAAGCCAGACCTGCTGCACCAAAATGCACCAAACAAAGATGCATGAGCCAGCTGGGGTCCCAGATGGGGCTAGGCATGGTCTGTGTTTCAGGCTCCAGGGATGCTGTGCTACTAGGAACTAATGGACAGACTCTAAGGCAAGGCCACTGCAGACCCAAATGCCTATAGCAGTGACTGTGGCAAAGTCAGTTGCACAGTAGAGGAAATAAAACTGGGGCCTTGGTGGCTGGGCGTGGTGGCTCATGCCTGTAATCCCAGCACTTTGGGAGGCCAAGGTGGGAGCTTGAGGCCTGGAGTTCAGGACCAGCCTGGGCAACACAGCAAGACCCCCCTTTTTTTTGAGATGGAGTCTTGCTCTGTCACCCAGGCTGAAGTGCAGTGGTGCGATCTCTGCTCACTGCAAGCTCTGCCTCCCAGGTTCAAGAGATTCTCCTGCTTCAGCCTCCTGAGTAGCTGGAATTACAGGCTCAGCGCACCCGGGCCCTTTTTTTTTTTTTTTTTTTTTTTTTTTTTGAGAGGCAATCTCGCTCTGTTGCCCAGCCTGGAGCACAGTGGCGCGATCTCAGCCCACTGCAACATGTGCCTCCTGGGTTCAAGCTATTCTCCTGCCTTAGCCTCCCGAGTAGCTGGGATTACAGGCATTCACCACCATGCCTGGCTAATTTTTGTATTTTAGTAGAGATGGGGTTTCATCATGTTGGCCAGGCTGGTCTCGAACTCCTGACCTCAGGTGATCCACCTGCCTTGGCCTCCCAAAGTGCTGGGATTACAGGCATGAGCCACCACGCCCGGCCAATTTTTGTATTTTTAGTAGAGACGGGGTTTCACCATGTTGGCCATCACACAAGGGTGGTCTCAAAACTCCTGACCTCAGGTGATCCACCCACTTCAGCCTCCCCAAAGTGCTGGGATTACAGGTGTGAGCCACCGGGCCTGGCCCCCATCTCTATAATAAAATAAAAAGTTAAAAAATATGGGCCCAAGGAGTGGGGCTGCCTGGGCTTCCGCCTTGCTTCCCCCACCTACGTTGTGTGACCCTGTTGCAGCTCCCTGATCGCTCTGCAAAACATCGGGATGCTAATGCCTGGAACGTTCCAGAAGATGAGTTCATCCGTGCAGAGTGTTGAGAACAGAGCTGGGCTCAATAAAAGCTCAGGAAGCGTTCACGCAGCTGTTGCCATGGGGACGTGCAGGCCCTCCGTTGCCAAGTCAGTCGGTTTTCAAGAGAAGCTGGGAGTTTTGATGTGGAAGCTCCCTGTTGTCGAATGTTGGCCGTGAATCCAAAAAGGAAAATGCAAAATGCTGTAAAGTCCAAACCGAACACTTTGGTGGACCCAAAGGGGCCCACGCCACGGTCTGTAGCCTCTGTTCTGAGATTTAGAAGACACTGGTGGAGCTGGGGACCTGCTTTCTTCCGGGCCCTGGCCTGAGGCTGGGGCAGGCATAGAAATGAATGAGCCCGGCCTTTGCCCTCGGAGAACTCCCAGTCTTGAGGCGGGGACCTGAGATTTGCCCTTTAACCCCATCACAAGGAATTCCTTGCATGTAGGTGTGAACAAAGGGCAGGGCCCCCACCTGCACGTGGGGACAGCTGCCCTGGCCCCCGTGACCTTTGATTCCATCAAAGTGCTTCTTCAAAAGGTTTTTTTTTTTTTGATACTGAGTTTCACTCTTGTTGCCCAGGTTGGAGTACAGTGGCACAATCTCAGCTCACTGCAACCTCTGCCTCCCGGGTTCAAGCCATTCTCCTGCCTCAGCCTCCCGAGTAGCTGGGATGACAGGCATGCGCCACCACACT
>NW_016828986.1:2066-3471 GCF_001698545.2 Rhinopithecus bieti | reverse complement strand
TGGGACCGCCCCGGCCCAAAACAATACATTTAAAAAAGTTAGCTGGCACTGCAGGAAAAAGGCATATACTAAAAATGAACCAAAAAATAAATATTTAAAAAAGAAAAAATTCAGCTGGGCATGGTGGCATGAATCTATAGTCCCAACTACCTGGAGTCTGAAGTGAGAAGATTCCTTGAACCCAGGAAGTCGAGGCTGCAGTGAGCCATGACTGCACAACTGCTCTTCAGCCTGGGCGACACAGCAAGACCCTGTCTCAAAAAAAAAAAAAAAAAAGAAAAGAAAAAGAAAAAAAAAAATTCCAGGCGTGGTGGCTCATACCTGTAATCTCAGCACTTTGGAGGCCAAGACAGGTGGATCACAAGGTCAGGAGTTCAAGACAAGCCTCGCCAACGTGGTGAAACCCCTTCTCTACTAAAAATACAGAAATTATCCGGGCGTGGTGGTGGGTGCATGTAATCCCAGCTACTCGGGAGGCTGAGGCAGGAGAATCGCTTGAACCCGGGAAGTGGAGGTTGTGGTGAGCCGAGATCGTGCTACTGCACTCCAGCCTGGGCGATAGAACCAGACTCAGTCAAAAAAAAAAAAAAAAAAAAAAAGGGCCAGGTGCAGTGGCTCATGCCTGTAATCCCAACAGTTTGGGAGGCCAAGGCGGGTGAATCACTTGAGGTCAGGAGTTCAAGACCAGCCTGGCCAACATGGTGAAACCCCATTTCTACTAAAATTACAACAACAACAACAAAATCAGCCGGGCATGGTGGCATGTGCCTGTAATCCCCAGCTACTCGGGAGGCTGAAGCAGGAGAATCGCTTGGACCGGGGAGGTAGAGGTTGCAGTGGGCCGAGCTCATACCATTGCACTGTGGTCTGGGCAACAAAGTGAGACTCTGTCTCAAGAAAAAAAAAAAAAAGGCTAGGTGTGATGGCTCACACCTGTAATCCCAGCACTTTGGGAGGCCAGATCACCTGAGGCCAGGAATTCGAGACAACCCTGGCCAACATATAGTGAAACCCCATCTCTACTAAAAAATACAAAAATTAGCTGGGCATGGTGGTGTACACCTGCAATCCTAGCTACCTGGGGAGCTGAGGCAAGAGAATGGCCTGAACCCAGAAGGCAGAGGTTGCAGTGAGCTGAGATTGCACCACTGCACTCCAGCCTGGGCGACAGAGTGAGACTCCATCTCTTTAAAAAACAAAAACAGGCCGGGCGCGGTGGCTCAAGCCTGTAATCCCAGCACTCTGGGAGGCCGAGACGGGCGGATCATGAGGTCAGGAGATCGAGACCATCCTGGCTAACACGGTGAAACCCCGTCTCTACTAAAAAATACAAAAAACTAGCCGGGCGAGGTGGCGGGCGCCTGTAGTCCCAGCTACTCGGGAGGCTGAGGCAGGAGAATGGCGT
>NW_016828986.1:0-1934 GCF_001698545.2 Rhinopithecus bieti | reverse complement strand
TTTGGTATTTTAGTAGAAATGGGGGTTTCTCCCTGTTGGCCAGGCTGGTCTCGAACTCCTAACCTCGGGTGATCCACCCACCTTGGTCGGCCTCCCAGAGTGCTGGGATTATAGGCATGAGTCACCACGCCTGGCCAAGTATCTTTTTTTTTTTATTATTATTGTTTGTAGACATAGGTTTCCTCTATGTTGCTCAGGCTGGTGTCTAACTCCTGGCCTCAAGCAACCCCCCCACTTCAACCTCCCAGTGTGCCTGGAGTACAGGCATGAGACCCTGCACCTTCCTGGGAAACGGAGTGTTCTATTATCAAGGGAAAGTCAGGGTGTTGGAAGTTTCTGGAACTCTGATAAGGAGTTAAGGAGCTCTCTGAGGGCAGGGAGGAAGTCATTGCAGTATCTTCCTGCCCAGCTCCTGGCATATGGTGGGTGAACCATTTGCCCACTGAGTAGCGTGTGGGTTTAGCTCCTCCCTAGGCCATACAGAGGGATTCATGTTGTTCATTCATCTGTTTATACAACCACCTGTCCCCGAAGTGTTCTCAGAGCAAGCGCTGCCCTCGGAGCTGGGGTTACAGAGTTTACAGGATGCCGACATCAGAGTGGGAAAGAGAGGCACGGAGTCATGCCAAACAAAAACATTTCTGGGCTGGGTGCGGTGGCTCACGCCTGTAATTCCAGCACTTTGGGAGGCCAAGGTGGGCGGATCACCTGAGGTCGGGAATTTGAGACCAGCCTGACCAACATGGTGAAACCCCCTCTCCTAAAATACAAAAAAAAAAAAAAAAGACATTTAGTCAGGCATGGTGGTGCGTGCCTGTAATCCCGGCTACTCGGAAGGCTGAGGTACGAGGATCGCTTGAACCCGGGAGGCGGAGGTTGCAGTGAGCTGAGATCGCGCCACTGCATTCCAGCTTGGGTGACAAATCAAGACTCTGTCTCAAAACAAACAAACAACAACAACAAAAACCCACAAAGGCATTTATGATAGCAGTTAAGTGCGGCGAAGAATAGAAAACAGAATGACATTTGGAGGAACGAGAGTGTGCTCTTTCGGGCGGGGTGGGCTGGATGGTGGCCTCCCTGACGTGGATACACTGGGGCCCTGAGTGGAGGTTGAGGAACTGGTGCTGGGAAGGTTGGAGTAAATTTTTTCAGGTGATTTTCACACTTCAGCGTGGCTTTTGTGCAAGCAGCTGTCTGAACACATGAACAGTGATGATACTGTGGACCGAACAAGGAGGAATCTTTTTGTCTTTTTTTTTTTTTTTTTTTTTTCCTTTTGTGGAGAACGGGGTCTCGCTGTATTACCCAGGCAGGTCTCGAACTCCTGGGCTCAAGCTATCCTCCCGCCTCTGCCTCCCTGAGAGCTGGGATTACAGGCGTGAGCCACCGCGCCCGGCGGAGGAATCTGATTCCATTTGGAAACAGTTCAGCAGGAAAAGAGAGGCCGGGTGCAGTGGCTCATGCTTGGAATCCCAGGACTTTGGGAGGCCAAGGAGCACAGATCGCTTGAGCCCAGGAGTTCAAGTCCAGCCTGGGCAACATAACAAGACCTCTGTCTCTACAAAAAAATTAAAAACTTAGCCAGGCGTGGTGGTGCATGCCTGGAATCCCAGCTATTCAGGAGGCTGAGGTGGGAGAATTACTTGAGCCCAGAAGGTGAAGGTCACAGTGAGATATAATTACACCATCGCCCTCCAGCCTGAGTGACAGAGTGAGACGCTGTCTCCAAACAAACAAACAAAAAACAGGAAGGAGAAGAGAAGAGAAACTGTCCGTCCGGCTACAGACCTTAAAGCTTCTCTGAGGATTGCTGGATTCCAGTTAAAATACCTTTCGATTCGAGACCAGCCTGACCAACATGGAGAAATCCCATCGCTACTAAAAATACAAAATTAGGCCGGGCGCGGTGGCTCAAGCCTGTAATCCCAGCA
>NW_016828985.1:11657-14547 GCF_001698545.2 Rhinopithecus bieti | reverse complement strand
AATAAGCTTCAATGCACTCTGAAATATCCCATTGCAGATTCCATGAATACAGTGCTAGCAAACTGCTCAGTTAGTAGAACAGTGTAACTCTGTGAGATGAATTTACACATTGCAAAGAAGTCTCTCAAAAGCTTCTTTCTAGTTTTATCTGAGAATATTACCTTGTCACCATAAACTTCAATGCAATCCAAAGTGTCCCTTCTCAGATACCCCAAAAACAGAGCTACCGTACTGATCCATGCAAAGAATCACGAAACTCTGTGAGAATTCACAAATCAAGAAGCAGTTTCTCAGAACTCTTCTTTCCAGTTTTTATTTGAGGATGTTTCCTTTGTTACCATAAGCTTCAATGCGTTCTGAAATATCCTAGTGCAGATTCCAAGAAAATAGTGTTAGCAAACTGCTCAATGAAAAGAACAGGGTGACTTAGTGAAATAAATTCTCACTTTACAAAGCAATTTCTCAGAATTTTTTTTCTGGGGATATTTACTTTATTACTCTAGGTCTCAATGCACTCCCAAATATCCCTTTGTGGAATCCACGAAAACAGTGTTAGCAAATTTCTCAATGAAAGGAACAGTGTAATTCTGTGACATTAATTCACACATCACAAAGCAGTTTCTCACAATGCTTCTTTCTAGTTTTATCTGAAGATATTTCCTTTTCAGTATAGGCCTCAGTGGGCTCCCAAATATCCCTTTGTATATACCACGAAAACTGTGTTAGCAAACTGTTCCATGAAAAAAAAGTGTAACTCTGTGAGATGAATTCACACATCACAAAGAAATATCTCAGAAAGCTTTCTAGTTTTTATCTGAGGATATTTCCTTTGTCACAATAGGCTTCATTGCTATCGAAAATAACGCTTCTCAGATTCCGCAAAAACAGTGCTATAAAACTGATCCATGAAAAGAATCATGTAACTCTCTGAGATTAATTAACGCATCACAAAGCAGTTTCCCAGAAAGCTTCTTTCTAGTTTTTATATGAGGATATTTCGTTTGTCACCCTAAGCTTCAATGTGCTCTGACATATTAGATGGCACATTCCAAAGAAATAGTGTAAGCAAACAGCTCAATGAAAATTAACGTGTAACCATGTGATATGAAATCACAAATAAGTAAGCAGTTTCTCAGAAAGCTTCTTTCTAGTTTTTGTCTGAGGATAATTCCTTTATCACCATAGGCTCAATGCCATCCACAATATCTCTCCTCAGATTGCCCAAATCAGCACTACCAAACTGTGCCATGAAAATAATGGTGAAACTCTGTGAGATGAATTTTCACATCACTAAACAGTTTCACAGAAAGCTTCTTTTTGTTTTTTGTTTGAGGATGATTCATTTGTCACTAAAGGCTTCAAGCACTCCGAAATATCCTATCACAGATTCCACGAAAACATTGTTAGCAAACAGCTCCACGAAAAGTGTGGTGTAACTGTGAGATGAATTCACACATCACAGAGCAGTTTCTCAGAAAGCTTCCTTCTGGTTTTTATCTGAGGATATTTTCCTTTTCGCCACAGGTCTGAACTTGCTCAGAAGTTTGATTTTGTGGAATCACTTTCTAGATTCCACAAAAACAGTCTTAGCAAACTGCTTCATGAACAGAAACGTATTACTGTGAGAGATGAATACACACATCACAAAGAAGGTTCTCACAAAACTTTTGCTAGTTTTATCTGATTATATTTCCATATGTCACACACTGGCTTCAATGCAATCCAAAATATCCCTTCTCAGAACCCCAAAAACTGTGCTACCAAAGTGCTACATGAAAAGAATGGTGTAACTCTGTGAGATGAATTCACACATCACAAAGATGTTTCTCAGACCGCTTCTTTCTAGATTTCATCTAAGGATTTTCCTTTTCTCCATATTCCTCAATGCTCTCTGGGAAATCCCATTGCAGATTCCACGAATAAAGTGTTAGCAAACTTCTCAATGAAAAGAATGGGGTAACTCGGTGAGATGATTTCACACCTCACAAAGCAGTTTCACAGAAAGCTTCTTTTTGGTTTTTATTTAGAATATTTTCTCTTTCACCATAGGCGTCTATGCACTTCCACATATCCTATTGTGAGTTCCATGAAAAAAAAATGTGAGCAAACCGTTCTATGAAAGGAAAGGTGTAACACTGCGAGATGAATTCACACATCCCAGAGCACTTTCTCGGAAAGTTTCTTTCTACTTTTTATCTGAGGTTATTTAGTTTTTCACAATAAATGCCAATGTGCTCCCAAATATCCCTTTGCAGATTCCACGAAAACAGTATCAGCAAACAGTTCCATGGAAAGGAAGTTGTAACTCTGTGAGATGAACTCAACCATCACAAAGAACATTCTCAGAAACCTTCTTTCTGGTTTTATTCTGATGATATTTCCTTTGTCACCATAGGCTTCAATGCAATCCAACATATCCACTCTCAGATTCCTCAAAGAGAGTGCTACCAAACTACTACATGAAAAGTAAGGTGTAACTCTGGTAGATAAATTCACAAACCTCAAAGCAGTTTCTCGGAAAGCTTCTTTCTAGTTTTTTTCTTTGTGAGGATATTTCCTTTGTCACCATAAGATTCAATGTGCTCCAGAATATCCCATTGCAGATTCCAAGAAAACAGCGTTAGCAAACTGTTCAATGAAAAGAACAGTGTAACGCTGTGAGATGAATTCACATATCACAAAGCAGTTTTTCAGAAAGCTTCTTTATGGTATTTATCTGAGGATACTCCGTTTTTTGCTATAGGTCTCAATGTGCTCTGAAATATTCCTTTGCAGATTCCACAAAAACAGTGTTAGATAACTGTTCCATGAAAAGAAAAGTGTAACTCTGTGAGATGAGTTCAAACATCACAAAGACTTTTCTCAGAAAGCTTCTTTCTAGTTTTTACCT
>NW_016828985.1:5762-7997 GCF_001698545.2 Rhinopithecus bieti | reverse complement strand
TATCCCTTTGCGGATTCCACGAAAACAGTGTTAGGGAATTGCTCCATGAAAAGAAAGGTGTAACTCTGTGAGATGAATTCACACATCACAAAGTACTTTCTCATTAAACTTCTTGCTAGTTTTTCTCTGAGGATAATTCCTTTGTCACCATAGGCTTCAATGTGATTCAAAGTATCCATTCTCAGATACCCTAAAAACAGTGCTACCAAACTGATCCATGAAAACAGTGGTGTAAATCTGTGAGGTGAATTCACACACAACACAATTCTCTTTCTCAGAAACCTTCTTTCTAGTTTTTATCTGAGGATATTTCCTTTTTTACCATATTCCGCAACGCGCTCCCAAATGTCCCATTGCAGATTAAACAAAAAAATTATTAGTAAACCTCTCAGTGAAAAGAACAGTGTAACTTCATGAGATTAATTTACACATCACAAAGCAGTATCTCAGGAAGATTCTTTTGCTTTTATTTGAGGATTTTCCTTTGTCACCATAGTCTTCAATGCTCGCCCAACTATCCTATTGCAGATTAAATGAAACCAGCATTATCAGACTGCTCAATAAAAAGAATGGTGTAACTCTGTGAGATGAATTCACACATCACAAAGCAGTGTCTCAGGAAGATTCTTTCAAGTGTTTATCTGAGGATATTTCCTTGTACACTATATGCCTCAATTTGCTCCCAAATATCACTTTGATGGTTCCATGAAAACAGTGTTAGCAAACTACTCAGTGAAAAGAACAGTGTAACACGGTGAGATGAAGTCACACATCACAAAGCAGTTTGTCATAAAGCTTCTTTCCACTTTTTCTATGAGGATATTTACTGTGTCACCATAAGCTTCTATATGCTCCACAATATTCTATGGCAGATTAGAAGAAAACAGTTTAGAAAACTGCTCAATGAAAAGAACAGTGTAACACTATGAGATGAATTGACACATCAAAAAGCAGTTGCTCAGAAAGTTTCCTTCTTGTTTTCATGTGCAGATATTTCTTTTTCACTCTATGTCTCAATGTGCTCCAATATATCCCTTTGCAGATTCCACGAAAACAGTGTTAGCAAACTGCTCAATGAAAAGACAGCTGTAACTCTGTGAGTTCAATTCAGACATCATGAAGAATTTTCTCAAAGAGCTTCTTTCTAGTTTTTATCCAAGGATATATCCTTTGTCACCATAGGCTTCAATGAGATAAAAATATACCTTCTCAGATCCCCAATCACAGTACTACCAAAGTGATCCACAAAAACAATCATGTACCTCTGTGAGATGGATTCACACATAACAAAGCAATTTCTCAGAAAGCTTCCATCTAGATTTTCTCTGATCATTTTTCCTTCTTCACTTTAATCCTCAATGCACATCCAAATATCCGTTTGTGGATTCCATGAAAACAGTGCTACCAAAATGTTCCATGAAAAGAATCGTGTAACCCTGTGAGATGAATTAACACACCACAAAGGGGTTTCTCAGAAAGCTTCTTTCCAGTTTTTGCCTGAGGATATTTCCTTTGTCACAATAAGCTCCAATGTGCTCTGAAATATCCCATTGCAGATTCCAAGGAAACTGTTAGCATACTTCTCAATTAAAGGAACAGTGTCAATCTGTGAGATGAATTCACACCTCACAAAGCAGTTTCTCAGAACGTGACTTTTTGGGAGGGGCGGAGCAAGATGGCCAAATAGAAACAGCTCCAGTATCCAATGCCCAGTGCGAGCGACACAGAAGACCGGTGATTTCTGCATTTTCAACTGAGGTACTGGGGTCATGTCACTAGGGAGTGCAGGACAATCAGTGCTGGTCAGCTGCTGCAGCCAGACCAGTGAGAGCTGAAGCAGGGTGAGGCATCGCCTCACCTGGGAAGCACAAGGGGGAAGGGAATCCATTTTCCTAGCCAGGGGAACTGAGACACAAAACACCCGGAAAATCGGGTAACTCCCACCCCATTACTGCGCATTAAGCAAACGGGCACACCAGGAGAATATATCCCACACATGGCCGGGAGGGTCTCACGCCCATGGAGCCTCCCTCATTGCTAACACAGCAGTCTGCGATCTAACTGCAAGGCAGCAGCGAGGCTGGGGGAGGGGCGCCCACCATTGCTGAGGGTTAAGTAGGTAAACAAAGCCTCTGGGAAGCTCGAACTGGGTGGAGTTCACAGCAGATCAAGGAAACCTGCCTGTCTCTGTAGACTCCACCTCTGGGGACAGGACACAGTTAACAACAACAACAA
>NW_016828985.1:0-2597 GCF_001698545.2 Rhinopithecus bieti | reverse complement strand
ATGGACCACACATCTACAGCCATCTGATCTTTGACAAACCTGAGAAAAACAAGAAATGGGGAAAGGATTCCCTATTTAATAAATGGTGCTGGGAAAATTGGCTAGTTGTAGTAGAAAACTGAAACTGGATCCTTTCCTTACTCCTTATATGAAAATTAATTCAAGATGGATTAGAGACTTAAACGTTAGACCTAATACCATAAAAACCCTAGAAGGAAACCTAGGTAATACCATTCAGGACATAGGCATGGACAAGGACTTCATGTCTAAAACAGCAAGAGCAATGGCAACAAAAGCCAAAATTGACAAATGGGATCTAATTAAACTAAAAAGCTTCTGCACAGCAAAAGGAAAATCAGAGTGAACAGGCAACCTACACAATGGGAGAAAAATTTTAAAATCTACTCATCTGACAAAGGGCTAATATCCAGAACCTACAAAGAACTCAAACAAATTTACAAGAAAAATATCAAACAACCCCATCAAAAAGTGGGCAAGGGATATGAACAGACATTTCTCAAAAGAAGACATGCATACAGCCAACAGACACATGAAAAAATGCTCATCATCACTCGTCATCAGAGAAATGCAAATCAAAACCACAATGAGATACCATCTCACACCATTTAGAATGGCAATCTTTAAAAAGTCAGGGAACAACAGGTGCTGGAGAAGATGTGGAGAAATGGGAACACTTTTACAGTGTTGGTGGGATTGTAAACTAGTTCAACCATTATGGAAAACAGTATGGCAATTCCACAAGGATCTAGAGCTAGAAGTACCATATGAATCAGCCATCCCATTACTGGGTATATACCCAAACGATTATAAATCATGCTGCTATAAAGACACATGCACATATATGTTCATTACAGCACTATTCACAATACTAAAGACTTGGAATCAACCCAAATGTCCATCTGTGACAGACTGGATTAAGAAAATGTGGCACATATACAACATGGAATACTATGCAGCCATAAAAAGGATGAGTTTTTGTCCTTTGTAGGGACATGGATGCAGCTGGAAACCATCATTCTCAGCAAACTATCACAAGAACAGAAAACCAAACACTGCATGTTCTCACTCATAGGTGGGAACTGAGCAATGAGATCACTTGGACTCGGGAAGGGGAATATCACACACCAGGGCCTATTGGGGGGGGGAATGGGGGAGGGATTGCATTGGGAGTTATACTTGATGCAAATGATGAGTTGATGGGTGCTGACGAGTTGATGGGTGCAGCACACCAACATGGCACAATTATACATATTTGACAAACCTGCACGTTATGCACATGTACCCTAGAACTTCAAGTATAATAATAATAAACAAAGAAAAGAATCATGTAGTTCAGTGAGATGAATTAACCCACCACAAATTTTTTTCTCAGAAAGCTTCTTTCTACTTTTTATGTGAGGATATTTCCTTTGTCAATCCAGGCTTCAATACAATCCAAAATATCCCTTCTCAGATTCCCCAAAAACAGTGATACCAAACTGCTCCATGAAAAGGATTGTGTTACTCTGTGAGACGAATTCACAATTCACATAGCAGTTTCTTAGAAAGCGTCTTTCTAGTTTTTGTCTGAGGGTATTACTCTGAATCATAAGCTTCAATGTGCTCTGAAATATCCCCTAGCAGTTTACAAGAAAACAGTGATAGCGAACTGCTCAATGAAAAGAATAGTGTAAGTCTATGAGATGAAATTCAGACATCACAAATCAGGTTCTCAGAAAGCTTCTTTTGGGTTTTATCTGAGGATATTACCTATTTCACCATCGGCTTTAATGCACTCCCAAATATCCTATTGCAGATTCCACAAAAACAGTGTTATCAAATTGATCAATGAAAAGAACCATGTAACTGTGTGATATGAATTCACACATCCCAAACTCCTTTCTCGGAAAACTTCTTTCTATTTTTTTTCTGAGGATATTTCCTTTGCCAACAGAGGCTCCTATGGAATCTAAAATATTCCTTCTCAGATTCCCCAATAACAGTATTAAAAAATGATCCATGAAAAGAATCGTGCAACACTGTGAGATGAATTAACATATCACTAAGTGGTTTCTCAGAATTCTTCTTTCTCGTTTTTATCTGAGGATATTTCCTTTTTCACTATAGACCTTAATGCACTCACAAATATCCCTTTGCAGATTCCACGTAAACAGTGTTAGAAAACTGCTCTATGTAAAGAAAGGTGTAACTGTGACATGAATTCACACAATTCAAATAATTTTCTCAGAAAGATTCTAGTTTTTGTCTGAGGATATTTCCTTTGACACTATATTCCTGAATGAGCACCCGAATATCCCATTGCAGATTAAACGAGAAAAAAGTAAGCAAACTTCCCAATGAAAGAATGGCTTAACTTTGTGAGATGAATTCACACATCACAAAGCAGTTTCTCAGGGAGATTATTTTGGTTTTTATCCGAGGATATTTACTTTTTCACCATATTCCTCAATGTGCTACAGAATATCCCATTGCAGATTCCAGGAAAGAAGTGTTAGCAAATTTCTCAATGAAAATAACAGTGTAAATCGGTAGGATGAATTCACACATCACAAAGCAGTTTCACAGTAAGCTTATTT
>NW_016828984.1:6178-7632 GCF_001698545.2 Rhinopithecus bieti | reverse complement strand
GTACATGTACCCTAGAACTTAAAGTATAATAATAATAATAATAATAAAACAAAACAAACAAACAAACAAACAAAACACAAAGTGATGGGCTCTGGCTAGTTATCTGCAGCCGGAAGATGTCTTTAAGGCACAGATTGCTCATGCTATTGTTTGTGGTTTAGGAATGCCTTTAAGCGGTTTTCCACCCTGGGTGGGCCAGGTGTTCCTTGCCCTGATTCCGGTAAACCCACAGCCTTCAGCATGGGTGTTATGGCCATCTCAAACATATCAGAGTGCTGCAGAGATTTTGTTTATGGCCAGTTTTGGGGCCACTTTATGGCCAGATTTGGGGGCAGTTCCCAAAATGTCCCCCTTGTTGGTGTGCAAAGTGATAAGGGCAAAGGCAGCTTTGTCACAGTAAGCTACTTCTCGCAGGAGTCGGGATCCGCATCCGCAGACTATACAAAGACAAACAACACAGATTAAAAGCACAATCATCATTGAAATCACAGAGCCTCCAAGTGTCTTTATCTATTTTAATGGGTTGATAGCTGCTATTCTGTCTGCAGCTCCTTCAAGCACTCCAGTTACTGACATTAAGGTCATGTGTGAGTGGGATGCATTAAATATTTGTTATTTTAATTTTGCAATATCCAAAGACAAGTTTGTGGAGTGTCCTTCTAGAAGCTTTTTTATTCTTTCCCAAATTTTGATCTTATTTAAGAGCTATTAATAGTTACCACAAATCCTTATGTTTAGCCCCTAGAGTGGGCCATATCATTTTAGGTTGAGGTGCCACTGTACTGCCATGTTTCCAGATCATAGGAACTCTCACTGTATTTCTTGCCATTTCTACCATTTGACTGTTCTATTCAGACCAGCTGAACATAGTGTGTTCATGGCATGCAGACTGAGAGGTGCAATTCAAGCTAAACATTCCCTTAGGGGATAAACCAATAATGATTCCATAGGAATCGTTGTGCAGCACCTCTGCCTGTTCTGCAATGCAATTTTCCCAAACAGGTACGTTCATTATTTCTGACCAGGTCCAATTCTGTTTACAAGTAGGTTTTTGAGGGCAGTATGCCTCAATTATAGGATCAGATTTATTATGGTAAATACTTAAATCAGAAAGCAAGTGTAACTGTGTCATAGAGTGATTACATCCAGGCATTATTGCCAGCCAAGATTGATAAATATGCCCAATAAGTCCAATTGTTCTCAGTGTCAGCCCATGTTGAGGGAATACTCATGGCAATGGTGATCACCGCTATTATAGCTATCATTAAATTACTCATTGTGCAAAAGCTCTTTAGTTTAATTAGATCCCATTTGTCAATTTTGGCTTTTGCTGCCGTTGCTTTTGGTGTTTTAGACATGAAGTCCTTGCCCATGCCTATGTCCTGAATGGTACTACCTAGATTTTCTTCTAGGGTTTTTATGGTATTAGGTCTAACATTTAAGTCTCTAATCTA
>NW_016828984.1:0-1683 GCF_001698545.2 Rhinopithecus bieti | reverse complement strand
AGTCCATGAATTAGTATGTGGAAGGAAAAGCCACTCTACAAGATCTTGCTCTTGAACAATAACACCAGTAGGTGAGTGCTGAGTTGAGAAAATTAGCAAATCTAGAGTCTTCTCTGGATCTATTCTATTTATTTGAGCTTTATGGACTTGCTTTTCAATCAGCTGTAACTCTGCCTCAGCCTCCTTTGTTAATTGCAGAGGGCTAGTGAGACTAGGATCTCCTCTAAGGATAGAAAATAGATTACTCATGGCATAGGTAGGAATGCCTAGAGCAGGTCATATCCAATTAATGTCCCCTAGTAATTTTTGAAAGTCATTTAATGTTTTCAGTTGATAAGTCTGGCAAATTATTGGACTGTTTAACATGCCTTGTGGCAACACTTTCCAGTGAAAACGCTAAGCAGGCTGCAGGTTGTTAACTGTGGGAATTGTAAATGCAAACCATTCACAATCTTGCTCAGCTAAGGGGATAGTAAAGAAACAATATTTTAAATCTGTGACTATTAAAGGCCAGTTTTTTTGGAATCATAGCAGGAGAAGGCAGTCCTGGCTATAATATACAACCCATAGGTTGTATAACTGAATTAATGGCTCTTGAGTCAGTTAACATTCTCCATTTACCTGATTTTTTCTTATTTATGAAAACTGGAGAATTCCAAGAGGAAAATGTTGGAGCTATGTGTCTTTTTCCTAATTGTTCAGTAGCTAAGTTCTCTAAAACCTCCAATTTCTCTTTACTCAGTGGTCATTGTTTTATACAAATTGGCTCATCTGTTAACCATTTTAAAGGTATAGGTTCTGGAGGCTTAACAATGGCTGCCATCAAAAATGATATCCTAAACCTTGGCAGAAACTTTGTCTTTCCACTTGAAGTGGTTCCTTCAAACCTTGCAAATTTTTTCTTAGTCCCATACCAGGGGCATACCCTATTTCATGCATCATATGTTGACTTTGAGGGCTACATAATTACTCTGGAATTAGAACTTTTGCTCCCCATTGTTGTAATAAATCTCTCCCCCATAAATTTATAGGTACAGAAGTTACAATTGGCTGAATAGTCCCAGGTTGTCCATCGGGCCCTTTCCAATGAAAAATATAACTACTTTGATATACTTCAGAGGCTTTACCAACTCTAACTATGTTAAATTGAGTGGATTGAATTGGCCACATGGACGGCCAGTGCTGTAGAGAAATGATTGAAATGTCCACTCCTGTTTCTACCAAACCTTTAAATTTCTTTNTCATATCCAATTAATGTCCCCTAGTAATTTTGAAAGTCATTTAATGTTTTCAGTTGATAAGTCTGGCAAATTATTGGACTGTTTAACATGCCTTGTGGCAACACTTTCCAGTGAAAACGCTAAGCAGGCTGCAGGTTGTTAACTGTGGGAATTGTAAATGCAAACCATTCACAATCTTGCTCAGCTAAGGGGATAGTAAAGAAACAATATTTTAAATCTGTGACTATTAAAGGCCAGTTTTTTTGGAATCATAGCAGGAGAAGGCAGTCCTGGCTATAATATACAACCCATAGGTTGTATAACTGAATTAATGGCTCTTGAGTCAGTTAACATTCTCCATTTACCTGATTTTTTCTTATTTATGAAAACTGGAGAATTCCAAGAGGAAAATGTTGGAGCTATGTGTCTTTTTCCTAATTGTTCAGTAGCTAAGTTCTCTAAA
>NW_016828983.1:0-427 GCF_001698545.2 Rhinopithecus bieti | reverse complement strand
TGGCGGCTGCGGGGCAGGTCCCGGCGGCCATAGCGCGCCACCTGCACCCGCAGCTCACGTCCGTCCAGCTCCGCCCCGTCCATGGCGGCCTCGGCGTCTTGCGCGTCGCGCCGGTCGTGAAAGCGGACGAAGGCAAAGCCCCGGGGCGCCTTGGTGTGGTGCTCCCGCGGGATGTACACGTCGCCCACGCGCCCGTACTTCTCGAACACTCGCTTCAGGCTGTCGGGAGTGGTCCGGTAGGTCAGGTTGTCCACCTTGAGGGTGATCATGCCGTCCACGTCGGGCGGGGGACGGCCGCAGCTCATGGCTCCCAGAGCAGGCCGGGCCCGGAAACTGGCGCTGCTCTGGGCGCTGACGGTGTGACCTGCGTTCCTTTCTCGCGGCTGCGCCCCGCGTGGGGACGCCGGGAAAGGCCGGGCGGAGAGGC
>NW_016828982.1:0-933 GCF_001698545.2 Rhinopithecus bieti | reverse complement strand
TTCTGTGTCCGGTCCATTTTCTGCAGGGTTATTCTGTGTCCAGTCCATTTTCTGCGGGGTTATTCTGTGTCCGGTCCATTTTCTGCCGGGTTATTCACCTCCTTGCCAGCCTCAGTTTTTCCCTTTTCCCTTTTGGGTACTTTCTCTCCCTTCTTTGCGGGGGCCTTTTTAGGTTTGGGCTCCTGCTTTGGAGGAGCAGGTTTAGTAGAAAACCTCGTGGATCCTCTCTGTGGTTCGTCCTTCACCTTGACTCTATCTCCTTTAGCATCACGTTCAGCCTATCTCTAGGGCACGGTGGCGGCGGCAACGGCGACGGGACGTAGGCGCTGGACGCCTGATGCAGCAGCGCGGGGGCTTTGGTTGGTCTGGGGATCGTTCTCGCTTCTCCTTCACGCTGCTCCGATTTGTCTATCTTGACACAGATACCACGCTATCTTGATCATTGGAGCTTTATAGATTTGGAAATTTGTGCAATTTCAACAACTTTCTTCTTTTACAAAATTGTCTGGGCTGTCATACGTCATTTTTAGAATCAGTTTGTTATTTTTACAAAAAACAGCATGCTGGGTTTTTTATTGGGATAGTACTGAGTCTGTAGATCAATTTTAACAGAATTAACACCTGAATATTACTGAGTCATCTGATCCATGGAGAGATATATCTCGTCACTTATTTGGGTCATCTTTGATTTCTCTCAGCAATATTTTCAGTGCATGGGTCTTACACATCTTTCGCCACATTTGTCCCTAGGTATTTCATATTTGTGATGACCCACAAAGTTTTAAAAGAAATATATTGGCAGAAATACTGCTAGATTAGACCGAAAGGGACAGAGATAGTACAAAATGAACAGAGGTTCTTTGAACCCCTCAAATTCTACTGGCAGGGAGCAGACTGAGAAAGCTGCTCAGTTGCGAACATGTGCAACTTTTT
>NW_016828981.1:11880-14812 GCF_001698545.2 Rhinopithecus bieti | reverse complement strand
AAATGCAGAAATCACTGGTCTTCTGTGTTGCTCGTGCTGGGAGTGGAGACTAGAGCTGTTCCTATTCGGCCATCTTGCTCCAACCCCTCCCAGAATTTCCTTACTTTTAAGGCTGAATATTATTCCAGTATACGTATATATCACATTTTCTTTATCCATTTTTCTGTCAAAGTATATTTGGGTTGCTTCCACATCTTAGCAACTGTGCATAGTGCTGCTGTGAACATGGGGGTGAAAATATTTTCAAAGAGCCCACTTTCATCCCTTTTGTATATATACCCAGAAGTGGAATTTCTGGGTCATGTGGTAATTCAATTTAATTCTGTAAGCAACCATCATACTCTTTTTTGTAGCAAGTAAACCATTTTAGGTTCTTCTCTTCAGTGCACAAGGATTCTAAATTTTCCACATCCTCCCCAAAACTTGCTATTTTGTGTTTTTTTAATAGACATCTATATTAATGGGCATGAGATCATATTTCATCTTTTCTTGATTTGCATTTCCCTAATGATAAGTGATGTTAAGTATTTTCATATGCTTGTTGCAATTATTATTATTATTATTATTTTTTGAGACGGAGTCTCGCTCTATCGCCCAGGCTGGAGTGCAGTGGCCGGATCTCAGCTCACTGCAAGCTTCGCTTCCTGGGTTTACGCCATTCTCCTGCCTCAGCCTCCCGAGTAGCTGGGATTACAGGTGCCCGCCACCTCGCCTGGCTATTTTTTTGTATTTTTTAGTAGAGACAGGGTTTCACGGTGTCAGCCAGGATGGTCTCGATCTCCTGACCTCATGATCCACCCCTCTCGGCCTCCCAAAGTGCTGGGATTACAGGCTTGAGCCACCGCGCCCGGCCGTTTGTTGCAATTATTATATAATCTTTCAAATAATGTATATTCAAATGTTTTCCTATTTAAAAAATCAAGTCATTTGATTTCTTGTTGTTGAGTTGTAAAAGTTTAAAATTTTTCTGAATATTAACTCTTTATTCAAATATATGGTGTGCAAATATTTTATCCCATTCCATACGTTTTCTTTTACTCTGTTGATTGTTTCTTTTGATATACAGAAGCTTTTATTTTAATGTATTCCAGTTTGTCTATTTTGCTTTTGTTACTTGTACTTTTGGTGTCATATTCAAGAAATCCTTACCACATCCAATGTTATGAGGCTTTTCCTCATATTTTCTTCTAGGATTTTATAATTTTAAATATTAAGTCTATATCTTCTATCTAAATTTAGTTTTTTTGTGTGTGTATGTTGTGAGGTGAGGGTCCAACTTCATTATTTTGCATTTGGATTCAGTGTTTCCCAGCACTATTTGTTGAAGGCACCATCCTTTTCTATTGAATGGTCTTAGACACTCTTGTCAAAAATCCTTTGATCATATATGTGAAGGTCTATTTTTGGACTTTGTATCCTACTACATTGGGCTATATGTATGACTTTATGCAAGTACCACACTATTTTGATTATGGTAGTTTTATAATTTGGAATCAAGAAGTGTGAGACCTCCAAGTTCATTCTTCTTTTTCAAGATATTTTTTGGTAGTTCAGAGTCCCTTGAGATTCTATATAGATTTTGGATGAGTTAGTGATTTTCAAAACAGCTTTATTGAGATATAATTTGCATACCATACAAATAACCCCTTTAAAATATATAATTTGATATTTCTGGTATATTACAGGTATGTGCAAACATCACCACAGTAAATTTTAAAGCATTTCATCACCTCCAAAAGAAACCATGTATTCTTTAGGTATCACCCAGTAACAACCCATTTGACTCCTCCAACCCTATACAACCACTAGTGTACTTTTTGTATCTATAAATTTCTCTTTTTTGAACTTTCATACGAATAGAATAATATAATATATGACCTTTTGTGACAGGTTTTATTCACATAGCATAATATTTTCAAGGTTCATTCATATTACATTTCAAGGTTAATTCATGTAACATGTATTAGTACTTCAATTCTTTTTATGGTCAAACAATTTTCCTTTGTATGAACGTACCACATTTTGTCCATCCATTCATCTATTGATGAAGAATTTGTGTTGTTTTCACCTTTCAACTGTTATAAAAAAATGCTGTTATAAACACACATTACAAGTTTCTGTGTTGATATATGTTTTGATTTCTCAGGGTTTGGTATCTTTGAATAGAATTGATAGGTCATATGGTAATTCTATGTTTACCTCTTTGGGGAGTCTCCGAACTTTTTCACAGTGATTACATGGTTATATTTCCACCAGAAAAGGAGTGGAATACCATTTTTTGCACGTACTCACCAACAATTAATTTTCTTAATAGTAGCCATCTGTCTTAGTCCTTTCAGGCTACTTGAAGAAAATATCCTACCCTGGGTAATTTATAAACAATAACATTTTATTTCTTACAGTGTTGTAGACTGGGAAGTCCAAGGTCAAGTCATCTGCAGATTTGGTGTCTGACAAGAGCTCTCTCACAGATTATGCCTTTTATGTGTCCTCACATAGTACAAGGGGAAAATAAGCTCTGTCTGGCCTCTTTTATAATGACACTAATCCCTTTCATAGGGGACTGCAATTGCTTTTTAAAGACCACACTTCTTAATACTATTGCATTGGGGAGTTAGGCTTCAACATGTGAATCTTGGGCGGACATAAACACTCAGAATATAGCACCATTCTAGTGGATATGAAACAATAAATTGTGGTTTTGAGTTGCATTTTCCTAACAGCTAATGATTTTGAACACCTTTTCATGTGCTTATTGGCAAATTGTATATCTTCTTTGTAGAAATGTCTGTTCAAATGTCTTTTGACTATTTTTGAATTGTGTGTGTGTGTGTGTGTGTGTGTGTGTGTGTTTTGGTTGTTGTTGAGTTGCAGGAACACTTTGTCTATTCTGAATATTAATCCCTTATTAGATATATTATTTGTGGATATA
>NW_016828981.1:5872-9999 GCF_001698545.2 Rhinopithecus bieti | reverse complement strand
CCAGCTATTTATTTTTGTTTTTGTTGCATTTGCTTTTGGGTTCTTGGTCACAAAATTTTTGCCTAACTCAATATCTAGAAGGGCTTTTTCAATGTTATTTTCTAAATTTTTTACAGTTTCAGTTCTTAGATTTAAGTTCTTGATCCATCCTGAGTTGATATTTGTATAAGGTTGGAGATGAGGATCCAGTTTCATTCTCCTACATGGGGCTTGCCAATTATCTCAGCACCATTTGTTGAAAAGGGTGTCCTTTCCCCACTTTGTGTTTCATTTGCTTTGTCGAAGATCAGTTGTCTATAAATATTTGGCTTTATTTCTGGGTTCTCTCTTTGGTTCCATTGGTCTATGTGCCTATATTTATGCAAGTACCATTTTTTTTTTTAAATGAATATGGCCTTATAGTATAGTTTGAAATCAGGAATTGTGATACTTCCAGATTTGTTCTTTTTGCTTAGTCTTGCTTTGGCTATGCAGGCTCTTTTTTGGTTTCATATAAATTTTAAGATTCTTTTTTCTAGTTCTGTGAAGAAATGATGGTGGTATTTTAACGGGAATTGCATTGAGTTTGTAAATTGCTTTTGGCAGTATGATCATTTTCACAATATTGATTCTACCAATCTGTGAACATGGAATGTGTTTTTATTTGTTTGCGTTATCTATGATTTCCTTCGGCAGTGTTTTGTAGTTTTCATTGTAGAGGTCTTTCACCTCCTTGGTAAGGTATATTCCTAAGTATTTTATTTTATTTTATTTTATTTGCAGTTATTGTAAAAGATGTTAAGTTCTCGATTTGATTATCAGCTTGGTCACTGTTGCAGTATAGCAGAGCTACCGATTTGTGTACATTAATTTTGTATCCTAAAATTTTACTGAATTTATTTATGAGAGCTAGGAGCTTTTTGGATGAGTCTTTGGGTTTTCTGTGTATACAATCAGGTAATTAACAAACAGAAACTGTTTGATTTTCATTTTAGTTATTTGGATTCCCTTTATGTATTTCTTCCTCTTGTCTGATTGCTCTGGCTGGGAGTTCCAGTACTATGTTGAATAGAAGTGGTGAGAGTGAGAAGTATTGTCTTGTTCCACTTCTCAGAGGGAATGCTTTCAACCTTTCACCATTCAATATTATGTTGACTGTGTATTTGTCATAGATAACTTTTATCACATTGAGATATTTCCCTTGTTTGCTGATTTTCCTGAGGGTTGTAATCATAAAATGATGCTGGTTTTTGTCAAATGTTTTTCCTCCATCTATTAAGATGACCATGTGATTTTTACTTATATTTCTGTTTATGTGGTGTGTCACATTTATTGAGTTGTGTATGTTAAAATATCCTTGCATCCCTGGTATAAAACCCACTTGGCTATGGTGGATTATCCTTTCCATATGCTGATGGATTTTGTTAGCAAGTATTTTGTTAAGGCTTTTTGCATCGATGTTCATCAGAGATATTGGTCTGTAGTTTTCTTTTTCTGTTATTTCCTTTTCTGGTTTTGTTATTAGGGTAATACTGGTTCTATAGAATGATTTAGGGAGGACTCCTTGTTCTATCTTGTGGAATAGTGTCAATAGGATTGGTACCAATTCTTCTTTGAATGTTTGATAGAATTCAGTTGTGAATCCATCTGGAAACTTTTTTGTTGGTAATTTTTTATTACCATTTCAATCTCACTGCTTGTTATTTGTCTGTTCAGGGTTTCTAATTCTTCCTGTTTTAAGCTAGGAGGGTTGTATATTTCCAGGAATTTATCCATCTCTTCCAGGTTATTTAGTTTGTGTGCATACAGGTGTGTTCATAGTAGCCTTGAGTGAACTTTTCTATTTCTGTGGTATCACTTGTAATATCTCCCATTTCATTTCTTTTTTTATGTATGCTTTAAGTTCTAGGGTACATGTGCACAATGTGCAGGTTTGTTACATATGTATATATGTGCCACATTGGTGTGCTGCACCCATTAATTCATCATTCACATTAGGTATATTCCCTAATGCTATCCCTCCCCCCTCCCCCCAGTCCATTTCATTTCTAATTGAGCTTATTTGGATCTTCTCTCTTCTTTTTATAGTTAATCTTGCTAATGGTCTATAAATTTTATTTATCTTTTCAAAGAGCCAGCTTTATGTTTCATGTATCTTTTGTATCTTTGTTTTCAATTTCATGTAATTCTGCTCTGATCTTGGTTATTTCTTTTCTTCTCTGGGTTTGGATTTTGTTTGCTCCTGTTTTTTCCAGTTCGTTGAGGTGTGACCTTGGATTGTCTATTTGTGCTCCTTCAGACTTTTTGATGTAGGCATTGAAGGCTATGAATTTTCCTCTTTGCACCGCCTTTGCTGTATCCCAGAGGTTTTGATACGCTGTGCCACTATTATTGTTAAGTTTGAAAAATTTTTAAATTTCCATCTTGATTTCACTGTTGACCAAATGATTATCCAGAAGCAGGTTATTTAATTTCCATGTAGTTGCATGGTTTTGAAGGTTTCTTTTGGAATTGGTTTTCAATTTTATTCCACTGTGTTTTGAGAAATTGCTTAATATAATTTAGCTTTTCTTAAATTTATTAAAACTTGTTTTGTGGCATATCATATGGTCTATCTTAGAGAAAGTTCCATGCACTGATGAATAGAATGTATATTCTGCAGCTGTTGGGTAGAATGTTCTGTAAATAACTGTTAAGTTCGTTTGTTCTACCATTGTTTCTTTGCTAATTTTTTGTCTTGGTGACTGATCTAGTGCTGTCAGTGGAGTATTGAAGTCCCCCACTATTATTGTGTTGCTGTCTATCTCATTCCTTAGGTCTAGCAGTAATTGTTTTATACATCTGGGAGCTCCAGTGTTAGGTGTATATATATTTAGGATTGTGATATTTTCCTCTTGGAAAAAGCCTTTCATAATTATATAATGTCACCCTTTTGCTTTTTAGACTGCTGTTGCTTTGATGTTTGTTTTGTTTAATATAAGAATAGCTACTCCTGCTCACTTTTGGTTACCATTTACATGGAATGTCTTTTACACCTTTTACCTTAAGTTTATGTGAGTCCTTATGTGTTAGGTGAGTCTCCTGAAGATAGCGGATACTTGATTGGTTCATTCTTATCCATTCTGCCATTCTTTATTTTTTAAGTGGAACATTTAGGTCATTTACATTCAATGTTACTATTGAGATGTGAGAAGCTATTCATTTTGCTAATTGTTGCCTGAATACCTTGGTTTTTTATTCATTGTGTTTTTTTATAGGCCCTGTGAGATTTATGCTTTAAGGAGGATCTATTTTGGTGTATTTCAAGGATTTGTTTCAAGATTTAGAGCTGCTTTCAGCAGTTCTTGTAGTGCTGGCTTGGTAGTGGCAAATTCTCTGGGAATTTGTTTGTCTGAAAAAGTCTTTATCTTTTCTTCATTTATGAAGCTTAATTTCACTGGATAGAAAATTCCTGGCTGATAATTGTTTTGTTTAAGAAGACTAAAGATAGAACCTGAATCCCTTCCAGCTTGTAGGATTTCTGCTGAGAAATCTGCAGTTAATCTGATAGGTTTTTCTTTATAGGTTATCCAATGCTTTTGGCTCATAGATCTCAAAATTCTTCCCTTTATCTTGACTTTAGATAACCTGATGACTGGGTGGCTAGGTGATGTTCTTTTTGTAATGAATTTTCCAGGTGTTCTTTGAGCTTCTTTTATTAGAATGTCTAGATCGCTAGCAAGCCCAAGGAAGTTTTCTTCAATTATTTTCCCAAATATGGTTGTTGTCTGATGAGCCGTACCTGTCTCTTAAGAAACAGCTGTGGTCAGTGGCCTCTTTTTACTTTCTTTTTTTTTATTATTATACATTAAGTTCTAGGGTACATGTGCATTACGTGCAGGTCTGTTACATATGTATACTTGTGCCATGTTGGTGTGCTGCACCCATCAACTCGTCAGCACCCATCAACTGGTCATTTATATCAGGTATAACTCCCAATGCAATCACTCGCCCCCCCCCACCCCCGTGATAGGCCCCGGTGTCTGATGTCCCCTTCCCGAGTCCAGGTGATCTCATTGTTCAGTTCCCACCTATGAGTGAGAACATGCGGTGTTTGGTTTTCTGTTCTTGTGATAGTTTGCTAAGAATGATGGTTTCCAGATGGGATT
>NW_016828981.1:0-2069 GCF_001698545.2 Rhinopithecus bieti | reverse complement strand
GGGGTCCCTGGGCCCAGCCCATGAAACCATTTTTTCTTCCTAGGCTTGTGGGCCTGTGATGGGAGGGGCCACTGTAAAGGTCTCTGACATTCCCTGGAGAAATTTTTCCCATTGTCTTGGTGATTAACATTTGGCTCCTTGTTACTTATGCAAATTTCTGCAGCCAACTTGAATTTCTCATCAGAAAATGGGTTTTTCTTTTCTATTGCATCATCAGACTGCAAATTTTCTAAAATTTTATGCTGTTTCCCTTTTAAAACTGAATGCTTTTAACAGCACCCAAGTCACCTCTTGAATGTTTTGCTGCTTAGACATTTCTTCTGCCAGATACCTTAAATCATCTCCCTCAAGTTCAAAGTTTCACAGATCTCTAGAGCAGGGGAAAACACTGCAAGTCTCTTTGCTAAAGCATAGCTAGAGTTGCCTTTATTCCAGTTCCCAACAAGTTCCTCATCTCCATCTGAGATGAGAAGCATTTGGTCAAAGCAATTCAACAAGTCTCTAGGAAGTTCCAAATTTTCACATCATCCATTCTTCCAAGTCTGTTCCAACCTCTGCCTATTACCCAGTTTCAAAGTCATTTTCACATTTTGGTTATCTTTACAGCAACATCCCACTCTACTAGTACCAATTATCTCTATTAGTTTTTTCTTATCCTGTTAATAAAGACATACCCGAGACTGGGTAATTTATAAAGAAAAGAGGTTTAATGGACTCACAGTTCCACGTGGCTGAGGAGGCCTCGCAATCATGGTGGGAGGCAAAGGAGGAGCAAAGTCATGTCTTACATGGCAGCAGGCAAGAGGGAGCATGTGCAGGGGAACTCCACTTTATAAAACCATCAGATCTCATGAGACTTATTTACTATCACAAGAACAGCACAGGAAAAACCCACGCCAATAATTCCATTAACTCCCACCCGGTCCCTCCCATGACACATGGGAATTATTACAATTCAAGGTGATATTTGTGTGGGGACACAAAGCCAAACCATATCAGGTGTCTATTACCATTCTTTTTATACTATATCTTCATTGTTTACTTATGGGTCTATCTCTCCACTAGGGCTCCTTGAGGTGTTATCTCTTATTCATTTGTTAATTCTCTAAATCGAATCTTACATCATGCATAATTGAGACACATTACATTACATGTTATTGAGACTCTTTTCTCATATATTAATGGAAGTGAGAAGCATAATATCTTTTATATGTATTTGAATATTAATAAATATTTTTCAAGCCAATGAACAAATAAAATTAAAGCTGTTTATCTTTTAATTCTTTTGAGCCTCAGAGGACATGATTAACTTTTGGGGTGTCATGTGTTTATTGGCTAGAGCTTCCACCCAGAAATTGAAAAACTCATGTCCTTGATAGACCAGCCAACCAAGATCAATTTCTCTCCAAGTTTACTATCCTTTACAGAACAGTTGGAAGCTTTTATTAGATCAAATATCAATCACTGCTGTGTCCATTTTGTAGCAGTCAAATCAGTTTAGCTGATTACTGCCAACTTTACCACCAGATATGGCCCCGTTTAGAGCCCTTTCTCCATACAGATGGCCTATACCACCTCCTGCTAATAACAACAAAAAAACCCTCTATCTCCCTATGAGGGCCAGGTACAATACTACACTATGTCTGTAAAGTCACTGGTCCCCTCAGCTTGGCATATACCTATTGGCTACAAGTCCAGACTCTGGTTAGTCTGACAACCACAGGGCTTTCTTTCTCTGGGCTTTCTTCAAAGGTTCAGATTTTGGAATTACTGGAGTCTTGGTTTCTGTTGAGCTAATAGCACTTAGAGGCTGGTTAAGATGTTAATGATCAAGGTAAATAATAAAATATTCATACAATGTATCTCCGGTTGAGCCCAATACTTTCAAGATGAAGAGTGGAAATAAATATTGATAGAGAACTCAGATGTAACACATTCCTCCAACTATTCCGTGGTAACAGAATGAGGTTTTTTTTTTTTTTTTTCTTCCTGAATTGATCCAGACTTCACCTACTAGAAATTTGTGAAATTTGCTGAATTTCTTTATTAGATCATGTTGATTGTCTGGA
>NW_016828980.1:0-427 GCF_001698545.2 Rhinopithecus bieti | reverse complement strand
TTTCTCCATGTTGGCCAGGCAGGTCTTGAACTCCTGACCTCAGGTGATCCACCCACCTTGGCCTCCCAAAGTGCTGGGATGGCAGGCATGAGCCACCTCACCTGCTGGACATATCTATTTTTGAGTGCTATATTTACATCATACAGAATAAGTGGTGTGTATTTCTCAGGTAGAACAGTCATGATGAGTTGGAAGGTTCCTCTCAAGTCTTAATATGTGCAATAAACTAAAGATCTTGTGCAGGTTTTGTTTCGGGAGATTTGGGATAAAGTCTGAATTTCTGAGTGTTTAGCAAGCTCACCAGTGTTTCTAGCCTAGGAAGCATACATTGTCAAACACCCAGTAAGTGGCAGAGTCTGACTTTTTCCCAGTTTCTCTCACCTGTAAATAAAGATAAGAGCCTTCATTTTTAAAAGACAAATATATT
>NW_016828979.1:0-1504 GCF_001698545.2 Rhinopithecus bieti | reverse complement strand
AATACTGTAGAAAGATCCAATCCAAAATGTTAATTTTGTTAAAGATCCAAAATGGTCAATTTTACTAAACAGAATTTTAAAACATCAATCTTCAGTTGGAAATATTTATTTTATTTTATTTTTATTATTTTTTTTTTGAGATGGAGTCTCGTTCTGTCGCCCAGGCTGGATGGAGTGCAGTGGCACGATCTCGGCTCACTACAAGCTCCGCCTCCTGGGTTCACACCATTCTCCTGCCTCAGCCTCCCAAGTAGCTGGGACTACAGGCACCCACCACCACACCTGGCTAATTTTTTGTATTTTTAGTAAAGACGGGGTTTTACCATGTTAACCAGGATGGTCTCGATCTCCTGACCTCGTGATCCTCCCACCTCAGCCTCCCAAAGTGCTGAGATTAGCATGAGCCACCGCGCTCGGCCTTCAGTTGGAAATATTATACTTACTCATTCCCCTACAATCCTAAGTAAAAAAGCTGTCATTATGCTTATAACCATTAAATACTTAAAATAAAAAAAAAAGATTCAGAATAATTCCAGAACTTACACTTGTAATTTCATCCTTACAAAATGCTATGGCTTCAGGTTGCTTGCTTGGAGGAAAAGCCGCTTCAAATGCATCTTTTGCTGCAAACGCAGCCGGTGTATAAGTATCACATTGAGCCATTAACCAATATCCCATTAAACTTTTTAAGTAGGGAGCCAACTGTTTCTTTACTTTAAGGATAAGTTTTTCAAAAGCTTGTTGTGTGGCTTCTCGGACCCGACGGTCATGATCCTATTAAAAATATAAATGTGATTTAAAATAGCTCTAGCCCATAAAAACAATCACAGACACTTCTGGATATGCTATAATAACCCATTACCAAGAATTCACCTATGTATTAAGCTAAACTGAAATCATTTTTTTAAATCAATAACTTCGAGGTTTTTAAATCAGAAACTATATAAAATAATTTATTAATTTTTCTTTCTCACTTTCTCCCAATGAGATTGGATTGTATTCAAGACAGATTCAAAGTTGGGCCTTGAGGCTGAGCCTGGTGGTTCACGCCTATAATCCCAGTACTTTCGGTGGCTGAGGCAGGTGGATTATTTGCAGTCAGGAGTTCAAGACCAGCCTGGCCAACATGGTGAAACCCTGTCTCTACTAAAAACACAAAAAATTAGCGGGGCATGGTGGCGCACACCTGCAATCCCAGCTAGTCAGGAGCCTGAGGCAGGAGAATCACTCGAACCCAGGAGACAAGGTTGCAGTGAACAGAGATCGTGCCACTACACTCCAGCCTGAGTGACAGAATGAGACTCCATCTCAGTTTAAAAAAAAAAACAAAAGTTGGGTCTTGAATAAGTAAGCAACTCACTCTCATTCTTCTGCAGCAAATATACAAGGAATAAAATCATCATCAAAATTTATTAAAACTGGAAAGCACCAGGGTAATTCTCTAGTAACAATCTAATTTCTGAAAACAGACTTCCTAAATGTTCTTCATAACCCGACACAATCC
>NW_016828978.1:1269082-1278446 GCF_001698545.2 Rhinopithecus bieti | reverse complement strand
GAGATGGAGTTTCGCTCTTGTTGCCCAGACTGGAGTGCAATGGTGCGATCTCGTCTCATCGCAACCTCCACCTCCCAGGTTCAAGCAATTCTCCTGCCTCAGCCTCCCAAGTAGCTGGGATCACAGGCATGCACCACCACGCCTGGCTAATTTTGTATTTTTAGTAGAGAAGCGGTTTCTTCATGTTGAGGTTGGTCTGGAACTCCTGACCTCAGGTGATCCACCCACATCGGCCTCCCAAAGTGCTGAGATCACAGTGAGCCACCGTGCCTGGCCGAAAATTTTAATAATTCTTACTTAGAGAAAATGTATTTCTTCTTCAGTGCTAATAGCAAATGCCATTGGAAAAAAAAAAATACATGCCAAATGCAGTCTCTGTTTGGCATTTCTTCCTCAAATCATTGAATGTACTTTTAAGAGGTTAATTTAAAAACGGAAAATTGGCCTGGCGCGGTGGCCCGTGCCTATAATCCCAGCACTTTGGGAGGCCGAGGCAGGTGGATCACAGGATCAGGAGATCGAGACTGTCCTGGCTAACACAGTGAAATGCTGTCTCTACTAAAACTGCAAAAAAAAAAAAAAAAAAAAAATTAGCCAGACGTGGTGGTGGGCGCCTGTAGTCCCAGCTACTCAGGAGGCTGAGGCAGGAAAATGGCCTGAACCCGGAAGGTAGAGGAGCTTGCAATGAGCCGAGATCATACCACTGCACTCCAGCCTGGGCGACAGAGCAAGACTCCGTCTCAAAAAAAAAAAAAAAAAGAAAGAAATCTCACTGAGTTGCAGCTTTTTGTTGGTTTCTCCACATTTAGAAGACAGGGGTGCTTACATTTTGTAATTATTGAGACTTTTAACTGATGTATTTGTAAAATTTTAAAAAGTACATGATTTACTGAATGGACCCTTTTTTCTCTGGTTACAATAGACAGCAACGAATGGCACATTCAAAAGGAAGATGTGGTGTGGTTTTCTCCCCTATATTTATCAGGGAGAAAAAGAATTCTATGTGAAGTTGATCTTTAAATTCCCTTTCTCTAGATGCCAGGGTGAAACCTATTCAACTAACAGTCTTAGTTCAGATATGTTAATAACATTCATTAAGACACAGCTCTCTTTTATATCTAGTCAGCCCTTGATTAATACCCGCATCCTGCCTTCCTGCTTTTGACCTCCCCTTTATAAGGTTTCTGTAAATGTTAATTCCATCTACTACAATTTTAACTCAGGGCGAACAACCTTACTGCCAGGTTTGGAGGACAACTCACTGTAGCCTTCTATAGTTGGACTTTACCAATCCCCATTTTCCTGTTCTAGTGATAGGACTTTTATCCTTATGAATTTGGCCTCTAGTGAACAAATTCTGAGAGATGATTTTCTATATACAGAGAGAAATATGTTAACTTTCTAGTTAACTTACTTTAGTGTGAGATGAAAAGATAATGATTCATTCTTTGTTTGGAACTTTAAGATCTTAAGCACTTTAAGAAAAGACTTAAAGACTTTTTTAAAGCTAAGTGATGATGTATACTTTAGTCCGATGAAGAATTTGGAAATATGTTGTCCCATAAATGGTCAGTTGGAGTCTTAATTCACTCATTCAAATGTTGCAGCTGATAAAGGATTGTGTTTCAGTGGTTAAACAGGAAAATACTTTTTATTTGTCTTTCAAATGACATTTCCCAGTGGCTTCAGTTACCATCTGTTGCTGATTAATTTCCCAATTTAGTTACAGCCTAGAATTCACCCCTAATCTACAGACCACATTGCTACAGAGCTCACATTTTACTTAGGTGTTTTTAAGGATCGTTAAATTCAACATAACCCAACTCATGCTCTTCCCCCAAACCTTGGGACTTCTTTTAATATCAACCATTCTAGGAAATGAAATCTCCAATCATGCATTTGCAAGAGGCAGAAATCTGCCAGGCATCTTTGAGACCACCCCTCAGAATTCACCATCAATTCTGAAAAATTTTAATTTACATAGTAGTCAAATGATTACTCGTTTCTCTGTTTTCACTGTCATAATCAAATTCTTAGATGTGGCCATCTCTTACTTGTGCCACTATAATGATCCTTTTACCTTTCATTCCTTCCCCAGTCTTGCCCTCCTCTTCTCATCTAGACTCCCTGCCCATGCCAGAGCAATGTCATACAAATGCAAACATGTTTTATTTCTTTAAAAAAAAAAAAAAAAAAAAAACTTGCACAGCCTTCCATGTTAACAGAATAAAGCACATAATCTTTAAATGAACCTACAAACTTTGTGCAAGAACTGACTTCTCTCCCCATCACCTGCTTTATATTCCCAGGGATACTTCCTGTTGTCTGAAAGTTTCACATTTGGGAATATAAACAAAACATTGCATAGTCTTTTATATTTTGTTTAGCATAGCATATCAGTATGAGTTTATTGGAATAGGTACTGAAAAATTGAAGAAGACCCTCAGATAGAGTGATGCTCATAATATTATTTAATCCATTTATGGGCCTGTGATAGACTGAGTGAAATTACATGAGTTAATTGTCACAAAAATCAATAATAATTCCTATGCACTATTTAGTCTTATGTCCTCTGAAGGATAAGCCACCGTGAAATCACATAATAAGGTTATTTATCATTATACACTCTCTTTTGGGTTGAGAAGTGGGGCTACAAGTTTGGTTTCTGGAGTTAGACTTCAGTACAAGTTCTCTTCTGTTCATACTCTGTGGTTAAGTTGCTCTAGCTCTTAAATTCTCAATCCACCCATCTATAAAATTCCCAAGATAGTTGCAATTGCCTCATAGGCTTTTAAAAGGAATAAGTGAGAATATTCATATCATGTATTCATTCACTTATTCCACATGAAATATTCATATCAAGTCTTCAGCTCACTACCTGACACATTGGAGTGTTCCATAAATGCCTCACACAAACAACCACTGTGTGACAGAATAGCAGTATCTCCTTAATACATTTATGACACACTAAACTCTTCCTCCAAGAATCACCACGGGAAAAATTCCTCTGGCCAAAATTCTACCAAGGACTACTAAATACTATTGGTGGATAGTGTGCAGTTAGCACCTAACTAAACACTAAACCCTTTGGATTAGAACTTTATTGCTGACACAACTCACTGACACCTGCTACATAGCCAGACAGAAAACATAAACACAATTTTTTTTTCTTAATGCAGTAGGAAAACTTTTAACACAAAAAGAAATCAGTTATGTGTACATGTTCAGATAATTCAGGCTTCTAAAGTCATTGCCACTGTCCCTTCCCAGCTTACACTCCCTCCCTCCAAGAGTTAATCTGGTCCCCAAACCACTTCTTTCTGCAATTTTAGTTACATAAAAGTCGCTGGGCGTGGTGGCTCACATCTGTAATCCTAGCACTTTGGGAGGCCAAGGCAGGCAGATCACAAGGTCAGGAGTTTGAGACCAGTCTGGCCAATATGGTGAAACCCCGTCTCCACTAAAAATACAAAAATTAGCCAGGCATGGTGGCAGGCACCTGTAGTCCCAGCTACTCAGGAGGCTGAGGCAGGAGAAATGCTTGAACCAGGGAGGTGGAGGTTGCAGTGATGAGCCAAGATCATGCCATTGCACTCCAGCCTGTGTGACAGAGTGAGACTCCTGCTCAAAAATAAAATTTAAAAAAAGTGAAGGCTTAATAAAAGAAAGAGAAAAGAGAATAGCTCTCTCTTGTATAGATAGAGAGGGGCTCCCGAGTGGGACACCTGGTTTCGTGGTGAAATGCATGGGGTTTAATAGACAAGCTTGAGCAGGTGGTGTCTGATTTACATAGGGCCTGAGAGATGAGTCGGACCAGGTGTGACATTTGCATAGCCCACGAAGAAGCTGGTTATCCTACCCTAATCTTTTATTACGTAGGTGGGGTCTCTGCCTGGCTGGGGCCACGTTACCTGCTTTTTTACTGCACATGTGGGGACAAACAAAAGGGAAGAGGGAACCTCCATGTTGAATATACCCGGCCTCCGGGCATCCCTTTTCTATTGGCACAGCTGCCAGCATTTACCTATGCAAGCTTTCAGCTTGCTTGTCTAGGCCTGCACCTTGATGCTTCTGGCTGCTTTCTGTTAGAAAAGAAATGATTGACCAGGTGCGGTGGCTCAAGCCTATAATCCCAGCANCCTACTTCAAAGATCTTTTTGTTCACAGGGATGTCCTAAGATGTTTGAAAAGTTTGCTGAACTTTTCTTTAAAAACTGTCTTTACTTTTTTCCCAAAACCATAATTTTCATAAAAGCACAGTTTATTCACAATTTTCATCCATATCTAGAATTTCAGCCAGGGCACTAAATTGATTTATACAGAAGAACATTCATTATCCTTTATTTTGGCCAAAAATTGGTATTTATTCTCATTATAGGGTCCTATTCTATCCCAGGAAGCCATAGATACTGTGACATAATTTATCTTACTGAATTTGGTGAAGCTCTTGACAATTATTCTAAGGGTTGGTGTCTTTTTCTCCTAATTTTCTATGTATTCTTTATATAGCTGGGAGATTAACCCCTTTGCAAAAGGAGTTAAACATTTTTTTTCTAGTATTTTTACAAATTTATATTACTTTGCCTATGGTATTTTTTTTATAGAGAAGTTTTTGGGGATTTTTGTTTGTTTTATTAAGAGAAAGTGTCTCACTCTGTTGACCAGGCTAGAGTACACTGGCTCACTGCAGCCTCAAATTCCTGGACCCAAGTGATCTTCCCACCTCAGCCTCCTGAGTAGCTGGGACTGCAGGTACATGCTACCACACCTGGCTTTAAAAAAAATTTTTAGTAGACTTGGGAGTTTTGCTTTGTTGCCCAAGCTGGTCTCAAAATCCTGGCTTCAAGTGATCTTACCACTATGGCCTCCCAAAGTGCTGGGATTACAAGTGTAAGCCACTATGCCAGGCTAGAAGATTTATACATGTAACTTAATTTTTTAGTCTGACTTGTTTACCACTCTATCTCTCATTCCCCAGTACCTACAAGAGCATCTGGTGTGCAGTAACTGTTCAATAAGTTCTTTGTGAATGAATGAACAGCTAAAGGAATTGAATATGGGTAGACTCCACCAAAAGAGTTGGGGTTTTAGAGGTTACTTATGGTCTTGTTCCCCAGCCTTTCTCAATGTAACCAAAGTGCCTCAGAGAACTGTGATGATGTTTATTTTAACACTGGCAAAACATTTGGCTCAACTGTAGGCCATTATTTTGTGGACCTTGTGGATTTCATTAATAATTGAACATTTTAGAAATGATCTTTGGGACAAGTTCATAAAAGGAACAATCAGAACTATTCTCAGATTTATGAATTAGAGATTGCAAATTCTGCAAAACTATAGAGGGAAGACCTTCTTTGACTTATGGAGGAGTAAGAAATTTAGTCTTTTCCCCTAAGGTGTTCTTCAGCCAACACAGAGTATATGTTAGGTGACTACGTAGGGAGGAAATGTGTTAATGATGCCATACTCAATTTCTCTGTGTTGGTTTTAGAGCATAAATATTTCATTTTAGAAGTTTAAAATGATGTTAACAAAGGACTAGCATTTCCCGAGTACTGAAAATTTTATGTGCATATTTAAAATAATTTTGTCTTTTAGATAACCCTTAAAATGCAGTCATCACTGGAATTATCCATTGTGCTTCTCAGATTTAAAAAGAACCTGTTAGTTATTCATTTAAATGTTTAAAAAGCGAAACAATCTCCATATTATTCCTTTGCTACATCCCTTGAAAAGAGAGGTCCCATAAATAGCACAATTTGTGTTTGATGATAAGCTTCGTCCCAGAGAAAAAATAATAGTTGGTGTTTGTGCCAGATGGTTTTCCATCATTAAGTGCCATAAAAATCCCCTGAAGTGTGTTCAACAGATAAGGCAAAGTGCCAAAGAATGACAGAGAATTAAGTTAAACCCTGTTCACATACAAAATCCATTGAGACTCCATATGCATATTTCCATTTTAAAATCAAAATGTGAAATTAATTCAACATGAATTTAATAGGCAACTATTTAGAGATGTATGATAGATCCCAGGGAGAGGTTGATGAGTAATATCAGGTCTTCCTCTCTCTGTTATGAGATCACTCTCTGTCAGGAGAAACAGGCATTTAACCCTTCTCATGGCAATGATGTAAGTGCTACAATGCAGATGTACCTGAGACTACATGGAAAAGGTGGCATCCCAACATCTATTGGGTAAGTACAGGTGCTCCATGCAGAGGGAACTCTTTATACAAGGGCTTAAAAATGATTCTTCTTGTAACATTTTCCTTATGAAAATAAAGTGAGGAGAGCTATTGTTCATTTATCTACACTACACATGGTTATTCTTGCTAGAGAGCAGACATTGGGAGTAGCAGAGAGGGGAGCATTTGCTGGAGGAGGAAATAAAGGATTAGAGGAGACACATTTTATTTACGCCAGGATATAAAACAAATTTTTCTCTGCTGTTGACATAAACATCTATAACAAGTTGACCCTTGAACATAATTAGAGTCAACATTTCTAATTCTTCCCCACCCTATTCAAATGGTGTGTGTCACACATGGAGCCAGGTATTAAGCTATGGGCATTCTGAAGGGATTTTGTACACTGGTTGAGCAGCTAGACAAAGTGGTTTCTCTGAAATTTCTCAGTTTTGTACAAACTTGAAATTTTTGTGTTTCTATCAGTAGAGTTAAAACTCATTTGAGATCTCTGATTTAGGAAAAGCTCCAAAAAAGATTGAGCAAATTTAGCAGAACCTGTCTTCCTTCTTAGCTAGATTAGACTTTGTGTGCTGGCTTCCAAAGCCCACTGCTATCCTCTGTTCCTCAATCAGGTCTCCTCTCTTAGAGTTCAAGGAGATAGCTGTTTGAATTCAAGATATACAAAAGCAAGGGTTTCTTTCATAACAGGAACCAGGCAGTAACTCTCAAATTAGCTTCTCTCACTCAGGTAAGCACGCTCTATTTTATCATTCATGTTAGATACTTGAAAACATTAAATACTTAATGTTTAGGAATCATGAAGTTTATAGATGAGTTGAGAAGCTTTGAAAAGATAAGTGACCCCATCTAGACTATTTTTTTCACAACCATGTAAGTAATTAGTGACAAAGTACTTTCTTTGCTTATAAAAATTAGTTACCTAATGTATCTGAGAATCTGTGACATGCTTCTCTTCCTTTTCTTAATGTGTATTTAAAAATTTTTTTCCCACTGAGTAATGGTGTATGAAAATCACAGTAATCTTGTGGTATTATCTTTCCCCCCTTTTTTTTCTATTCCTGTAGCTATTACTGTTCATTTCTGTATTGAAGAGTATAGAAGACACGATTACATTTAAAGTAAAGCATCAATCACTTGAGCTCAAAAGAATACTCTTAATTGAATCATGTTTTCACTTTGGGAAAAAATTTGAGTGAATATTCATTTTATTGATAATGTAATCTTCTATTTACATGATAACTATACAATAACAAGTTGAAATGAATTATTAAATATTCTATATGGGGCATGTAATTAAGAAACAAAAATATCTATATCCTGCCTTTTTTCACATTGCATAATTTGTATTCACAGCAGTAAGGAAAATTTATAACAATGAACTATTCTATCTTTAAATATCTTCCTCAAATGTTTTGTTAAGTAGAGCAGTAGAGAAGACAATCTCTTGGCTTACCAGCATGATTTCTGTTTGCCTGTTGGCTAGGGAATTTTCTCAATACAAAAGCCGTAAGTATATAAGGAAAAAAACTAGACATGGCTAACACTAACTCAGTTTAATGCAAATAAAACAGTGGATTAGATACTTCTTTGTTATAGTGAAGTTTTAAGAGTTTGATACAGGGGTTGATTTTTGCTTATTATTACTGTCATTATTTTGATTGAGAAGGGGGTTCTTCTAGCCCCTGCAAACTGTATCATAACAATGCATTCAATATAGAGATATAAGTAATGAGATCAGGAATTGCCCGGTGACAATAATTTCCTTGGAGAAAAAAGATAAACTCTGGAAAGAGAAAATCACAAGGACTTGGAAAGCACTCATATGTAATGTTAGAATTATAAGGATGTTTTCAAAGTTAATTTGCTATTTGAGTTCATCCTTCTTGGATAGAAGTTCCCTAAGTACACATGTGTCTGAGTTATTTTGACATGTTTTAAGGAAAAAAATCATTTGATAATTTTAGGGGAGTAATATACATTATTCACATAAAAATGTTCTATCTTCAAATAATTCTACATTCATCTTAAAAAACCAGAACTTCAGCAAGAAGTGCCAAAAGAAATGGCCACTTTGGGAGAAAAATGCATTTATACTTAAGATGAATAGTTTTTAAACTTCAGAGTTAACCAAATCACCTGCAGGGCTTGTAAAGTACCCATTACTGAGCCTCCCTCTCATAGTTTCTGATTCAATATGTCCAGGATGGAGATTGAGAATTTGTATTTCTAACAGTGTCCCAAGCCCATGCTATGATGTTAAGATTGCTGGTTTGGGGACCAGAGTTTGAGAACAAATGCTTTATATGAATGTTAAATGAAGTTGAGAGTTGATAATCAAAAAGTTAAGATGAGTAAGAATTTGGAAATCTTCTGCTGAACTGGTATATACAAAAGTGATATTCCAATTATTCAAAAAGCCACTGAGTAATTAGAATGCATACTGATCTTCACACATATGGCTGCACCTGTGCATGTGACTTAACTAGTCGGATTGAGTGGGTGTATGCAACTACTCTCTCAGGTTCCAATCAGCCTAGTTTTACTAACTCTGATTGAAGGTGGGGAGGTTTCCAGTGACTCAAGGGCCAATTAAATGCTTTCAAATTCAAGGTTTATTGCAAGGCTTTCACACACCAATAACTATGCAAATATACTCAACACACACAGACAGTAATAAGAAAAAAAGGGGAATAAACTACTGATGAGTAGCTCAGGAGACCAACACATTGCTGGCCATGGTTTTGGGGTGTTGCAGCACTTAGGCAGAAAGGAGGCCTCAGAATTCTCACCAGCAGGGCATCTGCAGGCATCTTAGCCCTGGTTGGTTTCTTTTCTGTTTCTATGACCCTTCACAGGTTTGTTCATGGCCATTATCTCAGCAGTCTTTTGGCTTCACTTACTTGCCGAGTCTCATGGTGTCTGGACACAGGAGGTGCTACTTTATCCCCTCAGTCTACCATATATATCTTTATAACTTTGAGGGGTCAGCAGTTTCACTGTGGGCTGAGTCACTTGTCATAAGTGACTCCATTTTGAGACATTTAGGATCATAAAACAGTAATATATATTATCAACATTCAAAAAACAAAGATAGGTTGGGCGCGGTGGCTCACGTCTGTAATCCCAGCACTTTGGGAGTCCGAGGGGGGTGGATC